>NW_019264357.1:218341-266512 GCF_002742605.1 Olea europaea var. sylvestris | reverse complement strand
AAAACTAAAAATTAAAGTTGGGGAAACTTTTAAGTTACAAATTTCAATAGAATAAAATCACTATTAATCACAAGATTTACTCTTGGCCATAAATAAAATTGTAGAGATTAATTATGAAATTAAACTTCTTGTAAAATATTGATTCGGCGGATTTCATTTCCACTCAAAAGAAATGAAAAGTAACAAAATTGACAACTAACAAATGGCTGAAAATTTTGGGGTCTTCTACCTTTACCTGTTTATTCTCCCACAAGAATCAACGTTATGAAAAATATAAATAAAAGGCTTAGATAGACAAAACAAGTTATTCAAATAGCCTTTTGGGTCAACAACTTCAATATTTGCAGTGAGCTAGAAATTCTTTTTTTGTTGTTGTTGTTGTTGTTGTTGTTGTTGTTCTTTAAACGGGAAAGTTACCCACCTTCATGGAGGCAATAAGATTTGGTCCAAAATTTGTTAAACTAAAATGCCCTTGACATAGTAAAGGTTAACCTGCATTGCTTGATTATTAAACTTAAATCTCTGTATCCATGAACATCTACTAGGAAGTAAGTTCTAAACTTGTTTGTAGAACCAATAAGCATATCCAAGGAGTTTAGATTTTTAAAGGAACATTATGATTGAAGAAGGCATCTTCTCAAATGCATTATGTTTTGTACACAAATCACGAAAACACGACTTTAAATTGTTGAAAAAATTAGGTGATTTATGCATAGATTTATTATCAATTAACATAATAAAATAACAAATACAATTCAAGAATAATATAACATAAAATAGAGAAGAGATTTAGATAGCAAGCCTTGGTAGCCACGTCGAGAACGCTGTCCTAAAATCGTGTTGTCTCTTTTTCGTGCGGGTTCTTTCGACACTACACGACTCTAAAAGAAAATTCATGTGACTCTCCTTCTATAAGTATGACCATATGAAAATAAGTGAACGAACATCTCATCGAGTTGCCAAAAGTATAAGAATATAGTATGAATTGTAGAGAATGTTTTCCTTCCAAATTATTTTTAATCTAGGTCATCTTTCCAATAACATAGAACCACCTTCTATAGGAGAAAAATAACCCCCACAATTAAATCATTAAAATAGAAATTATAATATGAATTATGATGTTTTAATTGTGTTAAAACTTTTTATTAAATAAAAAAAAATTAAATGGGTTAAATATTGAAAGGTTAAAACTTTATTTTAAGTTACAACATAAATAACAATATCTTGCGCATTGATAAACATGAACATGACTTAAAATATACAAACAAAGGAGGGGGGAAGGGGGTGAGACGTTCAAGCTGCTTCAGCAAATTCGACTCTCAGTTTGCCATAATCAAACACAGTGTGGTAGCTATCCATGAAGACATCTCCCAAGATCCTGCATATCATATTAATGCCATTCAAACAGGTAATACAACAAAAAACAAAAGGTTGGCATAATCAAACTGTAATTAAGAAAAAAATTACCAAAGAGGTCCACTAGGAGGATGAATGTCTATAGCAGTGAAACCAGAAATGCATTGTGCAGCAGCATCCTCACCCACCTTGAGTATGTTCTGGTCCACACCATGGGATCACCAATTTAGTACAATAGATAACGGAGAAACCAACTACAACGGAGCAAGATTCAAGCCAACTTATAGATGACCGACAGGTGGATTACAAGTAGTAGTTCTTCCGAAGTCAATGCCAATTTATGAATTAACTGTTGGGGAATACATCGATTCAAATGTACATATTATATTCACAAAACATATCTTACACGTTCAAGAAATCGAAACAAGGTTTCGACTTACCGAAATGGAGTTTGAGAAACTAACTAATGATTATCGAATCTGACCATTTTTATTTTTGAATTAAAACATGTGATTCTTCATATCAAACCTTGCATAAACCATATAAATAAAATTAATCATTTTTTGAAATCAAGTACGAAGAAATGAAATCAGAAATAAGAAAAATGAGATGCAAGTGATGTGATTGGCCAAGGCGAGTATAACTCTTTCCTTAAGATGAATTTGCCCCGCATCGGTGTTAACGATTTTCCGACAATCATTTCCCAAGATACAACGACTACATCAAGCCATAGGAGCACTCCAAATGACTTTGATCAGAGAACTCGAACGAAATTCCCTCTTTACCATAACCATGATTTTGATGTAAAAGATAATCACTTCTACAAAGTGCCTTATGCATAGCAAAGTGTAAAAAATGGAATGGAATGGAATTTCTGAATAAATAAATCCAAACATATGGGGTCAATATATAGGTGTTAAAAAAGTTTGTCTCAAAAGACACAACCTATGAAAGAGACACAACAATTGAAATTAGTCTCTATATTTAAAGAGACACGTCTATTGGAAAATGATAATTCCAAAAATCATAATCTTTTATATAGAAAGACACATTTTCAGCTAAATAATTCTAGAATATTCCATAATATTCTACGCACTTTTCCAATAATTCACGTATTTAAGTTATTTAAATTTTGACTTCATTTTTTATTCACCAAATAATACAAAATTTTTAGCAAAATTCCAGCAATCCCCCACATGAAGGAAAATTAATGCAAATTTCTATGCAGACACTAGTAGAGAGAGAGCGGAAAAACACTGCATCAGAGATGGTAGCTTCTGGCCTTAAACCTCCCTTAGTGAAATATTATCTGACTTACTTGGCTAATTGGTGAATGTGATGTCTTAAACCATTCAGTCTTTAGTGTAAGACATGACAACGATACTCATACAATGTCTTCCCTAAACCGTTCATGATTCACATGACTTGGTTTATTTTGGCCCTAAACTCTTCTTAGTTCTGCGAGTGTTTAGAGAATTTAAACCTTTAATAATTCTCATCGAAGCGGCCCCACTTCACACTCACACAGGTGACCTCCTATTAAGAGTATTCTGCTCTACTCCACTTGACTTAATCAAGATATATGAATCATTAAAAGATTATCTTAACATCTTGTAACTTTGCAGAAAGCACTTTGATATCATAGGAATGAGTTAGAAAGTTATTTTTCTTAGTGTTTCATGGAATCCTCATAATTTAGTTGTTCCTTTGAATGAAGATCTTGGAATCTCCAGTCAACAAGGTAGGGTTATCATTACAAATACTCTAACGTAGTAGGAATCAATCACATTCCTTTCGATATGTAGTATACTTAATCTCTCCGTAAATCTCTTAAAGGTACCACGAGTTTACACAATTGAGATCAACTGTTTAATGATATTATGTCTATGACTTATACGTCTAGATCTACTATTACATGTGACTTAGTATCTTATCAAATGTTGCTAGCCAACGATCGATTTCATTTAATAGATACAAATTGTCAATACCAAGAAATCCTCTCATGAAACTACATGCTTCTTATTAGCTTTATCTAAAGCTTAATTAAATTTAAAAAACACTGTTGGAGGATTTCTATCTAATTACTATACTAGTCAACCATGTTTACTAGTAGATTTCAGAATCACGAGTATTGAAACATTACCATGCATTTGAATTTGATAAATATTCTTCAAATATTTCAATTTGTTCTTGCATGTCCAAACAAACGTCACAATTAACTTCCACCCATTTAATCCACTTTAGATTTAGTATATATCATCCTTATAATTAGTGTAAGGATTTTCTATCTTTCCTCTATCTTAGATATCTTTCTATGATTATAAGATAGAAGCAAATATAATTGGTAAACTGAGTTACCCCCATAATTCCTCAATTAGGAATAAATATGCAATCTAGTAATGTTGCATCTACAAGTTTTGAACTTGTCATTCAAGTTCACAAGAATTTATGATAGCTCCTCACATCTTTGGGTTACAATTGAACTTAGGATTCAATAATTCTTTCATAGTTTAATTCATTTATCTCTTAATTAATATCCTTGCCGAGTTCTTAGTGAAAGTCTAAGTACTTTCAAAATAATGGTCCTCGATTCACAATTTATCATAGTTCAATCCCATATAGACCAGCGATGCTTTCCAAGCATAAACCAATTTAATTGATCTCACAATTAAAGTCAATTTCAACAGTAAAGAGAGTTAAGCATCTTGATTCACAAGAATTGCAACTTCTTTTATCACATTTGTGACGTTTCACATGACAGTTTCATTTCATGTCAAATAATAAGGTACATATTCACCTTATTCAAACTCAAATGAACGAATTAATCATGTTGAAAAATTGTGTTCTTAAGAGACACAACCCTACAAAATGACACACCTCTTGAGTTAATCTCTATTAAGAGACACGCCCATTGGAAAATAATCATACTAAGAGTCATGATTGTTAATATGAAAAGACACATTTTCATTTCAATTGATCCTAGAATATTTCATGATATTCTACACAATTTTCCACCAATTCAAGTAATCAAATTAGGACAAATCATATTTTGTCATACTCTTATGCAAATATAATTTTGCATAACTCATCTCACTTAATTTCATCAAATTAATTGAGGTTATTATCACCAATTGAAATTAGTGTAGTTTCATCAAGATATGAGATCAGCCAACTAATTTACCATGTAATTTTCCATATTCCAATAAAAGGAATAGTCATGAAAGTTCATATACTTCCAACAAATAGTTGGCATTCTTCCAACATTTATACATGTATAATGGTTAGAAGTAACTTTTCTCCTTTCTATCCTTTCATTGTCTGACTTGTATTAGTCTCAACAATATCCAATTCATCACGATCAAAGTGATGGAATAGCAACTTATATTCCAAACATTTATACACTCATTGTGTAAGTTTATTCCATGTTGTGACCAAGGATATCAATATCTTGTGGAAGTCAATACACTTCCTTAATCATTGATCCGAGTATCAATCAACTGAATTGACCAAAACCAAATGGTCATCCATAGATTTGGTATAAACCTTGGACTAGTCAAATTAGTTCGATAAACTATTTGAATAATGTTCAATACCAATTCATAGATGTGCGCAAGACAGTTCAATATTATTTCAGACTATCTTTGAAAACATTATGCCTCCCTTCGACAATCCTCATTTAATTGCTCGAGGTTTATTTATCGAAAGATTTCAACTATGCCTCAATTTTCATTCTCTTGAAAGAACAATTTTCTTTCTTAGAAGAATTACACAATCTTTGCATAACATAGTTCTTATCCTTTACACTATCTGTGCTTTATAACATAATTCCATATCCCAATAATTGGGCAGGCAACTTAGTTTGCCATCAAAATTATTTACAGACTTGGTCTATCCAAAATCCAAACATAGTGGAAAGATCCCCCCATTTAATCATATGGGTGGAGCAAGTGAGAATAATATCTTAAAATTCTCCAAAGGAAGGAACACACATTTTCCTTCATGCATGTTCATTTGCCAAAATAGATTAAACACATGCAAGCACCGATTAATGAATATCAAATAAGTTCACGATTGATTATCACATTTTCATGTAATTTAGCATGTCCATGTAACAAATATGCTACTATCCATCAAGTGATATACACCAAATAAATTCACTATTTGGAGTTCAAGTCTCATATGATAGTTGATATCTCCAATTATACAAATGACATTTCAATGTCACATTTCATAAACTTATTTAAGGTTCTAGGCTTATTCAAAATGCCCATACCTGCAATATGTTAATTGCCCTTGTGAATCTTTCAAGAGAAATCCGCTGCACGTGATAGTCATATGGACACCCAACAAAGTTGCCTTTTAAAATAAAGCATACTCATGCCATGCAATCTGACTTTTAAAGTATGTTCATGAAATTTATCAACATATGTATACAGAAATCGGCACATGCATAAGGAATTAATCAATGAACGGTCACCGTGACAAATAGATCCCTTTGCCACCACAATTGGTTCAAAAAATGAAAAGTCACTGTTTAATAAAACTGCTTTAAACCACATGCACTTGTTCAAATTCATGGTCCTAAATTGATTATGGAAAGAACACGTTACTGGCAACCAAGCATATATAATACTTCCTATGACATGATAGCATTTCCAAAGCCAAGAGCAATCTCCAACACGGATGAAAGATGGTCACCTACGTGTTTCCAAAACCATTTTTAAATATAGAAATACGGAAGAATTTAAAGTTTGGTTTGGCAGCCTTCTGCCACTAATGGCCATTGGGATGAGTACAACCATTTAAACAAAACCAACTTTATGCATTATCTTGAATCTAGAATCTGTAGTATTTTAATAAATTCAATTTGGAGAGTATTTTATTATCATTGTTCTCTCCAGTTATTATTTCATGTAAGCACCCTTTCACGAGAAGACAACCAGTGTGCCAGTAGGGATGCATTCAAACTGAACAATTTTATCATTTAAAAATTTATCCATGTATGTTCCACTACCCACAAATTCCAATGGTTTTCCAAAATGTTGATCATATTCAATGTCGTTTGAAAATGATGAATGCAATGCTAGTAAGTTCTGGGTTACTTCAGAACATGTGGGGGGGGGGGGGAAGCTGTGTTATCAGCGAATTACCTTTTAAATAAAGTGTCCCGAAAGAAAATGGAAAAGACTCTTTATGAGCTATGGAAAGGAAAAAAGTCTTCCTATAAATACTTACGAATATGGAAGTGTCTTGCTAAAGTGGTTGTTCCAACACCAAAGAAGGTAAGGATAGGGCAAAAAACAATAGATTACATCTTCATTGGCTACGTACACAATAGTAGTGCTTATCGATTTCTTGTGTATGATTTTAAAATCGCAGACATACACAAAAAACGATACTGGACTCAAGAAATACTTCATTCTTTGAATATGTATTTCCATACAAGTCCAAAAAAGAAGCAAGCTCCTCCAAACGAATATATGAGATTATGACTGAAAATAGTCATGACAAAGAACTAGAAGAAGGGACTGAGATTAGACGTAGCAAACGAAAAAAAACAGAAAATCGTATGGTCCTGATTTTCTAACATATACGCTAGAAATTGAACCTCAAAATTATCATGAAACTGTGAATTCTTCGGAAGTACCTTAATGGAAGGATTCCATTAAAAGTGAAATACATTCCATACTGCAAAATCATACATGTGAGTTAGTGGACTTCCTCTAGGAAGCAAACCACTAAGCTACAAATGGATTTTTAAAAGAAAAAAGAAAATGGATGGAACTATCGAAAAGTACAAGACCAGATTAATAATAAAAGGTTACAAACAAAGGGAAGGTCTTGATTACTTTGATACGTATTCTCTATTGACAAGAATAACTTCTAAATAGAAAGAATAACTTCTATTAGGGCGATACTTGAGATTGCCGCTTTGCAAGGTCTTGAAATACGTCAAATGGATGTTAAGATTGTACTTTTAAAAGGAGATTTAGAAGAAGAATTCTATATGAAACAACCCAAGGGGTTTTCGTTACCAGAGTAGGAAAAGAAAGTTTGTAAATTGGTAAAGTCACTATATGGCTTGAAACAAGTACCCAAACAATGGCATGAAAATTTTGATAATGTCATGATAAATAGTGGATTTAAAATCAATGAGTGTGACAAATGTGTTTACGTCAAAGACACTAAAGATGGTTATGTCATTTTATGTCTTTACGTTGACGACATGCTTATTGTTGGTAGTGACAATAAGATGATTGAATCCACTAAAAATTTGTTAAATTTGAGATTTGACATGAAAGATATGGGTTTAGCTAATATTATACTTAGAGTCAAAATCTCAAGAATATCAGATGGGCTTCTTCCAAGTCAGTCACATTATGTGGATGAAATTTTAGAAAAGTTTATTAAGTCAACATCTATCTAAAAACAAAGGTAAAAGTGTCTCTCAAGTAGAATACTCGAGAGTTATTGAATGTCTAATGTACTTGATAAGTTGTACAAGATCAGACATAACCTACATAGATAGTAAACTGAGTAGATATACGAGTAATCCAGGAGCTGATCACTGGAAATGAATAGTAAGAGTACTAAGGTACTTAAGATATACTCGTGACTATGGACTACATTATATCAGATATTCAACGGTCATTGAAGGATACAGTGATGCTAATTGGATATTTGATATAAAAGACTCAAAGTCCGCCAACAGATTTGTGTTCACATTGGGAGGTGCTGCCATATCGTGAAAATTCTCTAAGAAAATAGTTGTACCCAGGTTTATGATGGAATCTGAATTTATAGGTCTAGATAAATGTGGTGAAAAGGTGGAATGATTGCGCAACTTCTTAGAGGATATTCCAAGATGGCCAAAATCCATGCCAACAATTTGCATATATTGTAACAGTCAATCAGCAATATGAAGGGTACAGAGTAATATGTATATTTAGAACGTAGACACAATACCATAAGACAACTGCTCTCAACTGGAGTTATTACTATTGACTATGTAAGGTCGGAAGATAACATTACGGATCTGCTAACCAAAGGGTTAAGTAGAGAATTAGTTAGGAAATCATCGAAAGGAATGGAAATTAAGCCCTTGAATGAATAAGTCATTGCAAAGGAAACCCAACCTAATTGACTGGAGTTCCCAAAATCTAAGTTCAAAGGGACAACCTAATTATAAAGACTTAATAAAATTACTGTAGGGTGTTACCTCCTGTTCATTCCTATGATGTAACAGTAATGCCTGTAAGGATGAAAGATAAGTAATAGGTTTTTAATAATTCTTATGCGTCAAAATCGAGCCAAGTAATATGGGTTACTTGTAATAAGAAATCACCTATGTGAGAGAGAAGTGAGGTCGCTTCTAAGAGAATTGCGTGAGGCTCAATTTTTAAGAACTCTCATAAAACTAGGCATATATTCATGGTTAAAATGAACATAATAATGAGAACTGAATTGTGTTAGGAAGAATCCTGTGTGGAGTATATCATCATTTATGTAAACGGCAGAACAGTTAAAGGACAACACGTCTACTGGTTAACTAGTAAAGTAAATATGCTTTCACAAGGGAAGGTTCAAAGGGTGATACCTACCTATCCTATGAATGCTTTAACAGTTGAACTTTATCACCAAATCTTGTGTCTCACGATCTCGTGTATCTCCCAATTTTCATCCATGTGGGGATTGTTGAAAAAAATGAGTAGATGGCTCACTTTTGACACAAATTTCGATAGGACCCATTGGTCCAATTTGAAAAATCAAAATTGATCCATATTCTCTTCTGTGAGAGTATCAAAATCATATATTTACTTGTCAAAATTGATGATGGATGAATGAGAAATTGGAGCTCAAAATTGACCATTGGAAAATGATTTATGTGGGAAAATTAGATTCATCACATATAGGAAAAAGAAGAAAGTATGAATCACTTTATATATTGCTACACTTTGGAAGGGTGTAATCATGTATAATAATAATATAGATGCTCTTTCCACGTGCGCGCACATGAGGTGCAAATCACGAACCAAAATAGCCTCTGAACCTTGAACTTGTATGTACGCACGATCTATGTACACAAATGTCGGACCAAACGGAGTAAAAATTGGCCCGTTTGGAGTGTCCACGTTTTGCAATTTTTTTGCTTTCTCAAACTGACTTTTGAGTTTCTGAAATTGTTAAAACTCCAATAGAAACTAAAGTGACTCCAATGTTTATTGTCATAGAATTAATGACAGATTTATCTTATATTAAATATCAATTTTTTAGCAATTTCTTACACACCAGAACCACGAAAATTATAGTTTGCACAGTCTGCATACACGAAAATATACTGCATATTATTAATCTGTCTGCATTCGTCTTGGTGGTAATATTGTTTGAATATTAACTCAGCTCGTCGGAGTTGTATCTGTGGTGCTCAGATTCTACTGATTTTACTGTTGTATCCTGGAAAACAGACGCTCGGATTAAATCTCAAGCATTTATAGTGAGGGCGCGAATCTATTTTAAGGAAAATGTGCTCGCACAGGCCTCGGATTGAAAATTCATTTCTTATTTATTTATTTCCTGAATTTTTATCATACTTGTTCGACTTGCATATTCTTATGCAGTTATATTCTTTTTGTATTTCATATATTTTAAAGTTTATTTTCTGTTTATATTAAAATAAAAATCTGGAAAATTTATTGACATTCGGTTGGGTAAGTGCATATGCAGTGTTCTGCAATTTTGGAATTTGTAAGTGGAAATATCGGTATATGAAAATGCGACATTTAAATGGGTAAAGACAATATGTGCAAATGCGGTCAAATGCATATACGGTAGGTAACATATACGGTAAACTGCCTACAAATATGGTAAGTTGCATATACGGTATATTGCATATACGGTATGCTTAAAATCGTTATCTAAATTATATATACGGCATGTGCTAATCCTGTTTCATCCTCTTAACACTACTAAATTCCAACAAAATCGTATGAGCATAAATCCAACATGTAAAGTGCATATACGGTATGAATGAATCCGATTTTGTCCACTACACTAAATTTCAACACGACACCTTACAATTGAACCCAAATACTTGAGGATCAATTAGCCCTAAATGAGCCAAAAGTAACCAAAGTCACATGGGCAAATGGATATCCTTTTTCCGCAAAGGAAAGCATATGGATATCTGGTAAATCATGTGGTAGCATGAGAATAATGTCACATGTCAAAAACAATTAGTTAACATGTGAGAAAGTGATTTAAAGATGCTTTTAACAACTAACTCAATGGGCAAAGGCCATATGCCATAGAACCGTTTGTAATTGTAATTTGTTGCAGACTTGTCAATAATAAAACGACCCTTAAAGGAAGGCAAGTAATATCATAAATTTTAGCTAGCTTCTTATTCTTCCTATTCTAATTATTTACTTGACTACAGTTGTCACTATAAATTGACTCCTCGAAGCTTCAGCGGCCAATAAAAAGCTTAAGAAAGAGATTTGACAAGGAGGTGGTTGAGGAACTTGTTGATCTCGACACATTGGAGTCATCAATTAAAATTGACGAATTTGTAATCTGATGAGTAGAATTCGTAATCAAGACTATATTAAAAGCAAAATGTTTGTATTAGTATTTAAGAAATTCAAGATTCACATTTTTGTTTTAAAAGAATACATCTTCAACGATTGAAAAAAAATGACAAATATTTAAATATTAGATCAATTCCTTTATTCATGTCACGTATTTTGCTTATAAATCGTGCATTCTGTCACTCTTAATAACGAACATAAAAGTTAAAAATTAAATTAAAAATAAAGCAGTCAAATTGAGAAATAAATATAAATCGCATAAGTAATTCGAACAAATAAAGATTGGACTAAAAAAAAAAAAAAATCTATTATCTGGCAGTCTTTGATTAATGTATTGAAGTGCATAGAAAGAAAAAAGGCTCAAGTTTTTCCCACAGAAATTTGACAAGATGTTGTCGTGTCAGCATGTGGTATGTTCCCATTGGTCTAAGGATTTCACGCGTAAGCATGTGGAAATTATAAGGTGGAGTTGTTGGTACGGTTTATCAAGTACGATCCGATCCGACCCACGAAGTCACGCGTCAACGATTCAGTTTCCTTACTTTTATTTTTTGAGTATTTTTAAAATTTTATTTAGACAAAATGATTGTTGGTGGGCTCATCATGCCGCCTTTGTGCACGGAAGTCAATAACGTATCTCAGATATCCAATTACAAATTTCAATAAATTAATACTTTAATTGCTGATTAATAATTGCATCAATAATCCTCACGGTTTAACATAATTCTATAATCTAACAATTTATTTATTGACCAGATTTGGTACTTGTTACATGTGCATCAGTATAAAAGTTTACAAGAATTTAATATCATATTTGCCAATCACACGAAGATGAATTGAGAACTTATATTAAGCTCGTCTTGTTTAATTCAATTCGAATTATCAAATATCAAGTTATCATTTTGTTACAATTCCATTCAAACTGTTGTATTTCCCTTCATAGAATCATAATAAAAGCACTCATTATTCTGTAAAACATATTGAATATCTGATTAGTTCAATTTAAACTGTCAATTTTTCTTTAATAAAACAATGCCAAAGAGCATGATTCTTGAAAACCACATTCAACATCAATGATAATTATATTTAATATTATATCAATGATAGGACATTAAAATTTTCTAGGTCATGTTAACCATTATCTAAACTAAATAGTAACGGAAAAGTCGACCGCTCAAAACTTTCAACTCAAACCTCTGTCCCTAACTTCTACGATACAGAAATACTGAAAATTTTGTTATAATTTTGTCATAATTTTGTCAAATGGAATCTTTAGTTTTTCCATCAAACTAATACTCGAGACACGTGCAATCTCAAAACAGTGGATCTGAACCTTTTTACGACCTCTTACTTGGATTTTGCTACTGTAATAGGGGGGCTGTCTGACCTAATCCTACCAATGTGTGGAGGGTCCCATTTTTTTCGCGCAAGACCCTCTATGGTGAGGTTCGGTTAAGGGGACTGTCAACCCCTATTACAGTAGCAAAATCCCTCCCGTTTAAAGGAAAATTTATTAAAATAAATGATAGACATAAAAGAAAATTTAATGGACGAGATTTTCTGACATTATTTGATTGGAAAAGAATCAAAGGAAGTTGCCTAGAAATCTATCCGTTTCCGTGTCAAACAAATGGCCGTAGTTGTTGACTATATTAATCAGAATATACCTATCAAACGTTTGATTATTCTTCTGATCGTCTTGGATGTTTCCTCAAGTCTAAAATTGTCCACTCTTTTGTCGTTTTTTATTAGATAAAGATAAAGAAAAAAGGGTAAAACATATCAATTAATCTGTGTGTACAGACTAACTGTACATCTAGCTTCATTCAAAACATATGGTCCTTCCGTTGCAATTAACAAAAATTTACTTTAATCGCATTTCAAATATAAAAAAAAAAAAAAAAAAAAAAAAAAAAAAGCAATCAGCGCTTCTCTCTTTTGTTAATATTGGAATGACATTTATTCTGAATAAAACAATATAAAAAATGTAATTTTTGTGTACCATGAAATAAACCCTCCACCCCATTACAAAAATATATACGAAGATTTTAAATTCCTTCTGAACCCCCAAGAAAAGAAGAATTAATCAACAAAACTATTTGATACAAGTGTAAAAAAGCAGTTGCTAAAGACAAAGGAACTGGATCATGCTTCCATCAACTCCCTGAAAAACTGCTGGTCTTGTTGCTACTATTTGTGTTTACGTCGGTACTATTGTTGTTTGCCATCGTATTGTTATTGCCGCTACTTGGATTGGAGCCTCCGATGATGGAGGTGATGGCGGCGGCAAGGGCTGCAGTGAAATTAGGATCCGCGGTTATGGCAGCGGTGGCGGCACTGAGGGTTTCAGTGAAGGATGGGTGTTGCTGCTCCTCGTTTGGTAATGAAGCAGCTTCAATTCTGTCCCGAGACATCTGTAGCCCGGAAAATTTTGATTGGTTATACCCAAAAACTTGAGACATTTGCGGCGGTGGAGCCGCGGGAAAAGGGACTTGGAATTGGGTAGTGGGTGGCGGTCTTTGGAATTGCAAAGGGTTGGGTTGCTGCGTAAGGTCTAATGTGACTGTTGGAAATGGAGCCGAGGCTGAAATAGTAGCCATGTTTGATGAACATGGAAGAATGGTTCTTGCAAGAAAATTCGGATTCATTAACCCATCTGCGCTAGACATTGAGCCTGAAAGGAGCATACTAGCCGCGGCTGAAGTTGTTGACGCCATGGCCATGGCGGCCGGTGGAAGTGGATGATTGTGGGTTCCTTCGTAGGTTGTAATCAAGATTGATCTATCCTCAGCACACCTTTGAACCTGTAAATTACATGAATCATTTTAAAATTAAGCTAAAATGAATCATTGATGTATAAAATGATGAAATTTTTCAAGTATAAAAGCCGGGTTCAATTTACCTGTTTGCGCACTGGACAGCCTACTGCCATTGTGCAACGATAATAAGCTCGTGGACAAGGATTTCCTTTTGCCATCTTTTGTCCATATTTTCGCCATTGGCATCCATCCGAAATCTGATTGATCAAACATCTTGAGCGTTACTATCATAATTATTGAGATTATTCACAATTCAATTGGTAAAATTTGATGACTTGGACAAACTTATTTATATAAACTACGTGTTTGATGCATACCATAGGAGCTTCGGATCTTGCCCGAACTGAAACACGAGCTTTTCTCATCGTAGCCTCTGTGGGTTGATCAGCAGGCTTGAAGGGATTTAATTTGGGGGCCTTATTAGGAGCCCAATCTTCAGATGCTGGGCTCTCTTCCCTACCAATCATTTTCTTGTTTTGTGCCGGCGATCCAGATATAGTTCTTTCTTCTGATGAAGAATGAAATAATTCTGGATCACCTGGGGCCAACTCCAAGAACTGTCTTGGAACTATTGATCCTCTATTTTCTTGATTCTTATCTTCGAATTTTCCATCTACAGTCTGAATTATTGTAAAACATTAACATCTCATCAAACAAGTTTGACAAAGTTTAGCGATTTCAACAAGGCTTAAAAATAAAGAATTATTACCTGGTTTTCTAGTGAGCTTTCTGTTTCTGAATTCTTCTGATGTTGCATTAATGTGATAAGATGCATCTGCAACGTACTGTAATTGCTGGTGACCTGAGAAAGCATCCCTTTTAACTTCTGATTTTCAGCGTTCATTCTATCAAGTTCATCTTGCAATTCTGCTAGCTATATATCATACAAGTAAATAAAGAAAAATTCAGAAATCAAATTATCAAAAATTAATGAGCATTTTTTCAACAATTTCTCTAGAGAGCATGCATTCTCACCTCCTTTTTTGCTTTCTTATCTTTGATGTCAGATGAAATCCCATCATCTTTCGTTAATTGATCATTTCCATTGTTAACAGTAAGAAGTTGCAAACCAGTCTATATTAAAGAAAAAAATAACAATAAATACAAATATCTCCAGAATAATATATCAAGTATACATGTCATACATAGAACATATCAACACACACACACACACACACACATACATACAATTGTTGTATGTATAAGCAGATGCTACTTACGTTGACATTCAAATCCCTTGTAGCAGCTTCAACATCTTCCTTCTTCACTACAAAAGTATCGTTTGTAGACCTCCTCTTATCTGCAAAAAAGTCTACTTCACCTAAAAAGACCCGTTTATCATCGGCCGGCGGTGGAGCCACCCGCTCCTCCCTGCCATTTAGATTCACAGGAAACATAATTCCCGGGCTTTGATTCAACCTTGGGCTTAAATTAAATCCAAAAACAGGCTTATTAGTAAAAGGATCAGATTTTTCAACGGTGAGACCCCATCCCTTTTCCATAAATCAAGAAACAAAGAAGATGAGAATTATCAAGAAATTAAAATATTTTGAATAGTGTTCAGAAAATAATGAGAGTTGTTGACAAGAAAGAGACGGGATGTCAAGAGTCTGAGAAGTCTTTTACAACTGCAATTGGCAAGTGTATATAAAGGGGTAAGGTGAGGTTGGGGAATGAGAAACTACCGAAAGTTTTACGTAGACTGGAAATTTGTAGATTTGATGAATGTACGGTGAGAAAGCTTTGGGGATTGATTGATAGGGAAAATAACGTCAGGTGGTGCGTCAGGGTTGGTGCTAGAATTAAAATATGGGCCCCACTACTAGCAACTAGATTCACACCATGTTTGCCAAGTTAGAAGATTAAGCCCTGTTTATCACCTATTACTTGAAAAATTAAAAAGTTTTGAATTGTATATTTTTGAGAATGTGTAATTAAAAAATTTTAAAAAAGAAAATTATTTATTTATATGTAAAATATTTTATTATGTGAATGTAAAGTGAAAAATGATACTGTAACAAATAATTTAAAA
The DNA here is from genome assembly GCF_002742605.1 of Olea europaea var. sylvestris. Taxonomy (NCBI): domain Eukaryota; kingdom Viridiplantae; phylum Streptophyta; class Magnoliopsida; order Lamiales; family Oleaceae; genus Olea; species Olea europaea. The sequence goes on along the minus strand of NW_019264357.1, from coordinate 250,718 downwards.
TTTTAAAGGATGCCAAAAAGACACTAAGTAAATTATTTTTTTATTTTTTCCAAACATATTTAGATCACTATTCTGGAAATTGATGAAAGGTCAAAGCAGCGGTGATAAAAAAAAATAAAAAATTAAACAAATCAAAATTTGTTCCTTTTTAGAAATCAATCAAACAGTTTTGCAGGGTTTTTAGAGTAAACTCAGTGTTTTGAAGGTGAACCAGTCATTTTTGAGGTTATTAGACCATCTTAAATTCCGCAATAAGATTTGCACCAAAATTAAAAACATCTGCAATCCATTACACCAAAAGTTGTAACAAATGAACAGTGTTTAATCTTTTTTTTTTCATTCTTAGTAATTTATTTATATGAAAATTTATTTATTTATTTAATCTACTACTTCATAAATTATTAAATAGATATGATGTAACACTATTTATTTGCACCATTTTGCAAAAAATTGGTGTTGGATTGCAGTGGGATTACACCAAATATTGGGTGCAAAATAGGGAATTTGGTGTAAGGGTTGGAGTTGCCCTTATTACGAGTTTTAATTTCTCAATTTCTTACATAACTCTGAATGAGATTGGTTTTCGATTTTTCTAAGTGAGCCAACTCGTTCAAATAAGTTGTTATCATTGATTTAGATATTATCCATTTTTTTGCTCAAGGAAAAAAAAAAGTGATTGGTTATATTTTATAAATTAGAATTTTAATTATTTTAATAACAAACTAAGCTCGTCTGGACTTCATTAAAATGAGATTTTGGGGAAAAATACATGTGAGATAATGATTTTTTGAAAACTGTGTTGTAAAAAATAAAGAAACGTTTAGAATTTACATGTAATATTATTTTATGAAAAAAATACAAGACTAAAAATAAATTTTGAAAAAATTGAGTCCAAACGAGGGTTAGAGTTATTTTTAAATTAAGTAAATTTTATCAAGAAAAAAAGTGATGTATTTTATCTATAAGTAAAGTAAATACTGTTCAGCTTAGCAAAACAAGCAATATGAGATGGATAAAGCTGAGAGCCTGTTTAGGAGTTATTTTTTCCTCCAAAAAATTAATTTTTTAATCGTTATTTCATTATTCCAACCGTCATATTTGACTTATTATCTTACAGGTAAACCCACTTTTTTCTTAACGGTAAAAAAATCAATTTTCAAAATCACTCTCAAACAGGCTCTGAATGTACACACCAAAGTGATATCCCCCATTCCCCCGTGTGGAGGGTCATGTGATGTAGTTTTCGAATTCAAAATCAATGGTGCAGATTAAGTCACTTTGGCTGAGGGATAATCATATGTATATAGCATCATTGATATGAGATGGCCGATAGCAGTTCCATCCAAACTTGGCCAAGACTGGCTTTGACTAAGTCTCTGTTTGATCCCCATTAAATTAAATTACATTACATTCCATTTTTCTCTCTCCTATTTTCAACCACACAATTTTTCATAGAATAATATTATACGTAAATCAAAAAAAATTTCTTCTTTTTCAACTACTCATTTTTCTAAAAAATACTATTTTTCTCATTTTCATTTTCAGGTAATGGTGATCAAATAGGGGCTAATTCCAAATACAGAAAACAGTGGGTCGGAATTAGTATATAGAAATCCACCGGCCCAACTTATGCGGCGCGGTCCACGTGATGAAATGAAAAGGTCAAAGAGAAAGTCAACAGATTTGACGGCCAGCTTTTTTGGGTGACTTAGTTGGGGGAGGGTACATCCTTTGGAAAACCGGAAATGTTCACAACAGATTTGAACCCTGTTTTTTTTTTTTTTTTTTTAATTCATATTTTTAATCATATATTTTTTTATAAAATAATATTACAAGTAAATTTAAATTTTTTGACCTATTTTTCAGTTACACGTTCTCCAATAATCACCATTTCGAAATACATTTTTCCTAAAAAGAATAGGGTCAAACAAATTTTGTCTATTTGCTAATTTCTATTTACTTAAAAGTTCTGCATAAAATTATAAAATGTGTGTATTCATCACGGTCTTTTAAGTACGCTCTTGTTGACTGTTGTAATTGTATATTGGTTAGAATTGGAGCGGGTCTTCGGCTAAGGACAACTTTGTCAAGGTGTAAAAGTTGGACACAAATACGGTAAAGATTAGACGACGACTGCAAATTTGAGTAATAACTATGTTAATAAGTCTCCTTTTTATGTTTTTTAATTTGTTATTAATTTACTATGATTAATGTTATTTTTAGTTTTAAGCCTGAGTTTTAAAAAATGAAAATAATAAATTTTATAAATCTCACAACACAGAACAAATCTTAAAAACAACTAATTCAATAATAATTTTTCTACTTTTTTTTCCTGTAATTAATACAATTTTCTCACAAAAGAAAATTATGGTTCAAATCATTTTTTTCAAAATTTTATTAATTTTCCAACACCTAACAAATATTGTTCTCCCAAATACTTCTTTTGAGCACCTTTAAATTCAAATGAGGCCTGCATGATTCGCTTCCTATTGACGTTCTCGCATTTCTGAATTACAAAGCCTACGGTGAAGCATTTTTATAAAGACGATTCTAACATATATGCGAAACTACACATTCATACCGAAAATCAATACAGTATGAATCCAAGAAAAATGGAGATTCGGCCTTTTTTTTATTTGAAAATATGCCGTCAAGATACAGCCGGTGAAACGAAAATTTGGATACTTATTTGAATCAATCTAATTTAAAATTTCACTTCAAAATTTTTTTTTTTTTTTTTTTTAATTCAAAACAAAGATTCTAACTAAGGGACTGTTTGATAAAGTTTTTTATATTAAGTACTTATAGGTTTGATCTGGTATTTCTCGCTTCTAAGAGAATAAAACATCGAATAAAATAATAAGTTCCAACAAGAATCAGACAAGTATTTGATAAAATTTAGTTTCAAAATTGTTTTAAAGTTTAGAAACAGCGTTTGAACGTATGATAAACAAAAATGATAGAAAAATATTTTTTTTAATATATAATGTATAATTTTTAGTTCATAATGTTAAGGCAAAACTTCATATAATTTAAAGTAGAAAATAATAAATAACACAAAAGTTTAAGCTATTCTTTTTAATCATGTTAACCATTTAAAAATGAAATCCTAATCAGAGTATCATGGTCCAAGGAGCTCACAAAAATAATTTTATCTGTCTAAAACTTAAGTGAACAACTAGATTTCAAAATTGACATTCTCCAACAAGTTATCATCATGCAAGAGCGTGTTACGGTAAAAATTTTCACCAATTAAAGAAGAAAACAATAAATTGTAGAAAATTTGGATTCAATGCTTAAAGATTAACCTAGTAAGTGGAGTAATCCAATTGCTTTCAGACATTTTATCTACACATATCTACCACGATGAATTATCTATCCATGTTTCTTCTTCAAATTAAAAAGAAGTACATTATTTATCAAGGCTTAACCATTTCATCGCGTCAAACTCTCCCTTAAGTGGGCACAACTACCTAGGCTCAACGATTGATTTTCCTGGCCATTGCCATTCAAATTAGGGTCCACCACTAGTTGTTGTTACTTTGAACATACAACCAACATAAAAAAACATATAAAGACTTAGATTACTCTCGTTATGTCTAATCCTACGAGCATGTCATGTGACATTCAGCTAAGCAAAGACATTGTAAGAGGTTATACAAGGTCCACACTCCACTTCACCTCACTCCCCCATATCTCCCTAAGGTGATTGGACCATTGGACGAGGTGATTGACACCTCGTATGAAGTTGTTGATCACCTTTCCAAGCACATATACCATTCCCTCTGAAAGTGTTTTTTCCAAGGTGATAGCACCTTGTCTAAGTGGTACTTTTGAGGCGAGGTGCCACCTCCTGCTATAGTGTATTTTTGAGTTGTTGATATCACCTATGAATGACATCTTTTAGAAGCATCACCTCATCTAAAAGGTACTCTATACAAAAATACTTTGTATATTTTGATTTGGTAGCCTCTAGCAAATACTTTTCAGTCTTTTTTTAGTTTAGGGTGACTACTTGTTAGCCTTCGGTCAGACAGCTACATGCCTCGATAGCTAAAATTGATACATTTGAGCTTGACTATTGAGATTTTTGGATAAGGTCACATGTCAAGCATCTAATGGACATCACTTATTCTCAACTATAAATGTTCAAACATAGTGACGTCCAAATGTAATTGTAATTTGGTAATTCACGCTAAATGTTAGTCAAATCCCCTCTCACTCATCTCTCTTGCATTCATTGTTTTCTATTTCAATAGTTGGCTTAATTGTCGAGTGCAAAAATTTGTCAGACTTTTTTCTAGGACGATAATATTTGCACTCTAATAGTGCGTTTCAACATGCGGATGATACCTAAGTAGACGGGAGGTGGTCGAAATTCTATTGACTGTTTCATCAAACGTATTTTGAGGTGAACACCTCTCCACACAATTAACCATCTCAAATGTAACCTCGATACTTAAAGCATAAATACTCAAAGACAAACAAGATGATAAACTATTATAACTTGAATTTTTTGCTCTTTCTAATACTATCCAATTAATCTTTTCAAACCTCACCTGAAGGTAGGTGATTGACTCCTTTTTCTCAAAGTGACCTCAAAGACACGTTTTTCTTCCTAATTAACGCGCACGACCCCACCAAATTGATTAGGGCCCATTTCTTTGGTCTCCCTTTGCAGCTATTATACATGACTTTCTTGGTCCATTGTCCCTTTCCTCTTTCTTCGCCGACTATAGCATTAAAGTGTGCAAATAGGAAAAAATGAAAAAGAAAAATGGGAAGGAGAATTCAGTGTACCATTTTTCCTGAAAAGTCAGATAAAATGGACAACGTGTGAAGGAAATGTTACATGGTTGAATTTTTTTTGGAATATGTGAACTTTTAAATATTAAATAATGTAGCCAAAGCTTTTCAAATTAGTTGATAAATTGAAAGGAAAATCTTAATGAAGTTGTCTGAAAATTACTCATTTGACTTGTAATTTTTTTATATATATTAAAAAATATATATTGGCGAGATTTTCCATTAATGTATAGTCCAATTAACTGATATATGTATACGTGGTTAATTAAAATTAGTCATTGAATATAAATAAGAAGACCTAGACTAGCCTTAGAATAGTAGGCACGTGCCCACTTCCTTAAGTGAGTCTAGGGAAGAACCAAAATTATTGTAAGCATAGGGATCCATTGCAAAAGCCAATCTTGCGGGTCTGATCACTGATGAGCAATCAGTTCACAAAATACTTGACACCAAAAAAGTCAATTACAACAATAAAAGTTTTCGGCGTCCAACTAATCCGTGACAAAGCATTGTGTTTTCCGTGAAATAAATTCATCAATTTTTTATTTTTATTTTTTCATTTTTCCGATTAACTTCACGGGTTAAGATATTAGGTGCCACCTAAATCCAACCAAATATCAACCTTAACCAATTATTCAAATTGATAATTGGAACTCAGTAGTTCAAATGATTATATGTGTTTTATGCATAATTGACTATCATAATTAAGTTCATTTTGGTGAAAATTAAAATCAGATTTTTTTAGTAGATTTTAATAAAAGTTGATGAAATGTCTGATTGAAAAATTGTAGGTTTCATAAAATATATAATTAAAATTAGTTGTTAACATTGATTTAGATTAAAATTTAAATTTAAATTTTTAATAAATTTTAATAAAAATTGATGAAATGTATAATTATAAATTATAAATTCTATTAAACAATTTCATAAAGTGATGGCATCGTCAAATAAAAGACAAATCATGTGTGCAGACAAAAGGAGAGTTTACTAAGATTTTTACATTGAAAAAACCCAACTTCCACGTGGATTATCTCCCATGACGTAGAAAAATGGTGCATGGTTAGGTTTAATTGGACCATTGGGATTTAAGAGAAGAAGCGGCCTTTTGAATTGAATTTTGCGGTGGCATTGAAATATCGACACAAACAGTACGTGCGGTTAAATCCTACTCCCAACCAATATTTTTGCTCTTATGTCAATTTTCAAACAATTTTAATATAAAAATTTGAAAATCACTTATAAAAAGACAAATTATAAGTCATAGAGGGACACCGTTTTCAATATAGTTTAAGATTAATATATATGTCATTTCTTATCTGCTTGCTCATTATATTGTTATCCGTAGTAAAAGATCAAATATACTCTTATTATTCACATTAATTTTAGTCTAAACCACTGTATTCTTGGATATAATTATTTTTATTCAAATATTTAATTGCGATCAATTTATGATTTAACTATGAAATCCCCAAAAAAAAAAATATTAAAGAAAAAACTTAAAATAAAAATGAACTTGAATCATTTCTAATTAATAACTTAAAATTTTATGTAATACCCCTGAATATGCTATTTGAACATGCATAGATATTGATTTGAATTCACGTCATGCACATTTAAAAAAATTGTACATATATGGATCAAATAGTATGTTTCAGAGTAAAATATAAATAAAAGTATCTACACGAAACTAAAATTTTGCCCATCGGCATAAGAATTTGATTTTAATAATAGACTTTTTGCCATTTTACAAGTTACAACTCGGACTGTTTATTATTGACAAGCCAAACTTTGATTAATTATTTGTCAAAAAAACGTTTCTTCTAGTTGATACCAAGTTCAAAACGATTTCTGCATATTTCAAACTCTCTTTAAGACAGAAAATTGGCAGCATGTGGAATATTATGAAAGAGATCCAGCTATCATTTTCAACCTACCGGGTAAGTTTGGCAACATAATTTTATATTTTGACCAAGAAATTGAGTTGGTTTTTGACAAATAATTAGGCTACAAGTTCCAAACTATGGATCAAATGTTATATATTTATGGTATAAATATAAAATGTGAAAGAAATAATCAAATTAGATAAAGTGCCAAAGTGGTGGGAAATGTGACATTTGTGTGGGACGTCAGGGGTTCGAATTACTCCCCACGCAGGTATTAAAATGTCTTGATTGGGGCCTTGGGCTTCCTTGACTAAAATAAATATTTTTTTCTTTATTATTTAATGGGTAAAATTAGACAGTATTTTATGACTGTTTGTTTTTATAACAACTCACTAACTGCCATTAAAACACCCACTACTCAGTCATTAAAATTTTGCATTAACATGGTGAAGACTATTACTACCATCTTGCCTATATAAACCCATATCTCGTTTTGGGAAAAGACACACAAAAAGAAAATAGATAAATCATCTTGCATCAATCACTCTTTTCATATTGTGAATTTCTTATATTCGGGTTTTTATATCTATTCTGGAGTACAATTAAGAGTTCTAGAAAAATCATTCGTGATTGCTGCACAAGTGGTTTACGATCGTTGTATTCTGGGAGTGATTGTCCACGGAGGTCGCAGCAATTATTGACGGGCAATTTCACTTTAGGACATCGTACTGTCACGAGACTCGATCGGACGATAAGTTTTATATTTCTGCATTATATTGTTCAGATTGCTACTGCAGCTAATTAATTTGTTCCAACAATTTAAGATATGTATGAGATTGTTGACAAGTAATAGTAAAAAACGAGTTTAAAATATCTTTTCCGCGAGAAATAGAGTTTAATTATATCATGAACAAATAGGAAGGTAACAAAATTAATTTATGAGTTGAATGGTTTGTATTAACTACTAACGATTATAATAATTTCTAATTAAATGAACATGAATATGATTTTTTAAAAGGCATTAGTTCACTAGATTACTTATTATGATTGCACAAGGCAAAAACAATTATTCCTAATGTCTATTGTACCTTATATCGATATGCTAAAACCATTTCGAACTTTCCAAAAATAAAATAGATTACATATTATCTAAATGGTAATCAGGCATCCGTATAAATATCATAAACATGATATCAATCAATCAACACAAATCATACTTAAAAGAAGAGGTCTTCAAATTAAAAAGGATTAATTAACGATTTACAACATCATCACAACACTAAATGAATTTAGCCTAACATACTAAACATGCAAAAATAACTAAAATTTGATGATTGATCACTCGGAAAATATAATTGCAAAGAAGAGAAAATGAATCAATTTCGCCTCCGTTGAATTTCTTTGATTGAGTTTTCACTTAATTTCAGATATTTATTTTTATTTATATATTTTTTTTGCTTTTGATCTTCAATTTCGAGCCACAAATCTTTAACAATGAGACATTGATAAAAATTGTCGTATCACACGAAATATATAATTAAAATTAAGGTTTAGTTAAAAATTTGATAGAACTTCCGCACTTAGTCGGTATCATTGGACCCCTGGGAGATCTTAGGAAGTTGAATTCTAGAAGTATACACGGGTAGTTGGTCTAAAGATGAGACACTCTTCACACACTAATCAAACTTGAGGGACCACTGGGGAAAATTCTATGTTTTTCTACACAATTTCCAGCGTACTTACTGATCAGGCAGCCTTCTAGACCAGAAGACAAACTATTTTAGATTTTTACTTTCTAGGCATTGGTATTTATATTGTCGGGAAATTTTGTAGAAAAACTTGCCAGAAAAATAACTGAATTTTACGAGGCGAGAAAATAAGTTGGGACTCGGTGAAGAATGCTTCCTTTATCAATTTGAGTGACATTTCTGCAAGCGGAGCAAGGAAAAAAACAAGCCAAAAGCTGTGAGCTAATTAACATGAAAATTTATATATTATCTCCATTCTCCATTAACCTGAGAAAATTTATATAAAGCCTCGGCAAAGAATCTAATATAAAATCCAAAGAGGACTTAGTCAACTTGAGGATTGAAGGAGCATCCTCAGAAAACACATTACAGGTAGGATAAATAAGTTAAAGAACTCATCGTTGACTGCATAAGAAAAATTAGATTGGAGATTGGAAGAATGTCTCCTACAAATACAAAACCTGTTAAGATCGGGATTTCATTTTAAAAGGTTAACCTTATTAAAAGCAGCCCAAAATCTTATAGGTTGGTCTATGTTTTTTAACTTTATTTGATGTGAGATTATATTTCTTAACATCCCCAGCAAGATGGTGGTTCGTTTGTGTTTGCTCATTTTTTATTTTTAATCCAATCGAATTGCTCGTTTAAGTTTTATGACTTTGATACCATGTTAAGACTTGAGATTTCATCTTAAAAGATCAACCTCGTTAAGAGCCAAGAGGAATAAACCCAAAATCTTATAAGTTGATTTATGTTTTTCATTTTTATTCGATGTGAGATTATATCCTTTAACAAAACCAACAAGGGAGATAAGCAAAGGCCAGCCATCGTGGCAGAGAAAGTTTCTCGGCCTATGAATTTAAAATCTTTGACAATTATTTTGGCAAATTGATCGGCTGGTTCTTGTTATCAAGGTTGCAAGCTTCTGCTAGCATGTAAACTTGAATTCAGCTGTCTTATTTCACAAGTTACCATTGGATAGTACGAAACAATTTGTATTGATAGGTTTGCGTACATTCCATATATAAATAATAGGCTATTACAAGATTGATCTAAGTGAATTAGTTTTGTATGTATAAACAATCAACAACAAAACCCATCTCAATATTGAGAACTGCCTCATTATGAACACATCGTCTGTCTCTCACCACACAACAAATCCTTCAAAAAACCTTTTCCTTCTCAGTAGGCACGGATAAATTACAAGGTGTCAATTGACTAGTATATTGCATTCTTGATGTTCTTTATTTAACCTCAAGGAATCGTATGCATATAAACTTGTTCCTGCTGTTCTTAATTCAACATCAAGAAAGGCATATCTGCACCAGCTGTCAAATGCTGGCTGAGGGACTATTGCAGACCCACCTTGATGTTCTGCGCATCCAAGAGAACGTTCAGAATTTTACCCAGCACGAATATGCGCTTTTTGATGCTTTTACCAGACATAAACTTGGACAGTTTAGAATCAAGTGAAGCTAGTCTAAAAGCATCTTCCTCGGTGCATGCTTCTTCGACCTGTATGGTACCTCTTGTCTTACCGTTTATCTGAACTAGTAAAACTACAGTGGACTCCTTTAAGTAAGCAGGATTAGCCTGTAATAAGTAGATGTCAGAGACCCACAATGACTAATTCTTAAAAATGTATTGTCACAACTCGGAGAGATTCTTCATTTTTCGTCAGAGAAACTATCCAGCCTTTTTTCTGAATACAGTGATCATAAGTAGTCAAAAGTAGAAAGCACCATCTGATTTTAATAACTTTAGAATCTATTAACATATGATTATTTTATCAACAGCTTCTTTTTAATGTTCCCCACTGACTTTTAGGTAAATGTACCAAACAATTCATGCAGTCTGCACTGGATTGGAAACAACAGAAGTTAGTCCATACAACAGAGACCACCATAGAAATACATCGCGCTAGCCTAGCCAGAGGACACCTGCCAAGGGAGTAGGCGGGCTAAATTAGTAGGAAATGCACATTCATGCCTCGGGGAAAGGCTCATATGCCAGTGACATTGAGTGTCCTAAATGGGACCAGAGCTCTTCCGCCACATGAGATGCATAGGGTGAGAGCAGTAAGAAAAATGTTTCGACAATTGACTTTGGAAGCTCTTCCCACTAAAAACAGGAAAATACACTGTCAAATCATAAAAGAACTAGCCAAGCTCAACAGTCACAGTTTTACTTTTATGAAGACAAACACTAAAAGGTCTTTTAACCAATTTCTTCCTCCAATATGATAACATTGGGAAATATGGTAGAAGTGTCTTCAGAGCATAACATAAGCCCTCCTATTCTTTCCTACCCTTTTACTCACCGCTACAATGGGTTTCTGGACCCTTTTCTTCCACTTATTCATGGATGCCTGTCATACACTTTCTATGGATGTGGGCATGCTGTATCATCATGATAAGTACAGAAAACTAATTCAAGTGCGTACATGTGGCGGGGCGCGTCTGAGAGAGAGTGAGAGACCTTATATGCAGCATTGATGAACTCCATCATCGCAGAAATTCCAGTGTTGAACTGTATTCCTTCAATTTCTTCTGTCACCTACCATAGTAAACCAATTCAGCAATCAAAATGCATATGTCAAACTGGAAGACACCTTATTTCATGAACACGATAGAGCATTTGAGGGGAAGTCCAAATGCTTTCACTTCATGGTCTCAAATGAACCGTCTAAATCTCCTAGTTATATCAAAGGTAAAAGACTAAGGATAATTTAAAAGTTGTAGACACCAGTGCACATCAGATATATTACACTTCCATTATCATTAGTATCTCTTTTTGGTTGGATGGCAAGAATGGATGTAGGCCATGAACACTTCAATGAAATACCAGTATTACCTTGTCGATGCATCTATGAGACCATGAAGACACCGAAGTTGTTCCATAGAAGGTTTTTCATCAAGGTTAATTGTTCCATCTTTAATAGGTGAACCGACAATCAATCTCCACACTCTTGCCAAAAAACGATGAACACTTCAATAACACTAGCACTCCAGATTTTGGAGTCTCTGGGATCATATATATTGGGAAAACAATGTTATCAAAGGAAATTAAGTACTGAATTAAAGTGCAGGATTTTATCTTTTGTGAGCATAGAAAAAATTGAAGCATTAGTTCCCTACCCCCACCTCACAAAGGAAAGAAAAATACTAAGACAATACAAAGGATAAAGGAACCTACCGAAATTGGCCCATAAACATTTCATATAAACAAAGAGAATCTGCACCATACTCCAAAACAACATCGTCAGGATTTATGACATTTCCGGGACTTTTACTCATCTTGTGAGCAATATTGGGATGGTTTTTCTAGCACATAAGAATCACCAGAATTCTTGACCTAGTTCAGAACAGAACACGAATTAAAAGAAATAAACATGATTCAAAATTAACTATAGAATTCTATGAGAAGAAGCGAAAGGAATAAAAAGAAAATGGTTCTCATCTCCACAATATTTGGCAAAAGACATCATAACAAACGAGGACAGTGAAAGTTGCAACATACCTTCTCCTCGGCTATTCTTTCGTGGCCATTTATTGAACCCGCCATCTCGGCCATTAAAAATATGCAGTTTCCAAAGGACATCATGTCTACATGATCGAGCAATTTATACTAACCACCCAAGGATAATTCCTTGGTTGATGACACAGTTAAAGGGTTCCTTTGTTGACACAACACCAACGTCATAAAGGAACTGAAGCAAAACATTAACAATTGATCGAGTTAAAAGTACTGCAAAAAAAAGAAAGCAATTGCATATGTTTGCCCCTTGAAGATTTTTGAGAGTGCTTTTATGAACATTCAATAGCCAATGCCTGAATGATAGAATACTTCTGATTTAGGAAGAGCTTTAAGATTTTAGGTTTTAGCTAGGTCTGCTACTCTGCCTCCAGAAGGTCCATGAATTACGGCCTTGAGAAATACGAGACCAAGGCGATAAATTGATAAGAAACTCTTAAATATAAATAAAATGAATACTTATAAGATAAATAACTTATTTATAACTTTCATAAAAATTAATTTATAAATTTTAAAGAAATTTTATAAGCTTAACAAAAAATTATATTGAAGATTTCCTTAATTTTTATTAGATTGATTCGTTTTTCTAGATTTTGGTATGTATGAAAAAAGAAAGAAGGGATATAAAACTAGGTAATAGTTTAATTATAGATCTATTTTACTCATTAAACCAAGAATGTAAGTTAAGTGTCCAAATATTTTGGGCCTTTTATTTAGTCGCATTGTGTTGTTTTGTTGTTGGTTTTTAAAGGATAACAAGGCTCGATTCAAAAAAGTAAAGGAAAACTTTTGTTAGACTTTTGAGATTTAAGGTCCGTTTGCTACCCATTTTTTTAAAAATCATTTTTTTCTCTCTTCTTTTCAACCATATATTCTTTATTAAAATAATATTACACGTAAATCAAAAACTTTTCCTTATCTTTCAACCACACATTTCTCATCAATTTACAATTCTAAAATGTATTTTTACATGAAAATGGATATCATACAACCCCTTAAATTTTTTTTAGACCCATTATATCTTCAGGTCCAAGGCAACAGCCTAATTTGTCTTGGGCCATGGCCGGGCTTGCCATGAGTAAGTAGGTTCTGTAACCCTTTAGCTTGGCTCAAAGTTGTGTTAAGCTGAGAATCTACATTTTTTTTTCTTGTCTTTTTTTAATGTCCCCTCTTGTTAACCATTTGCATCATGAAAGCTATAGTTAATGGATCAAGAACAATCCAAGCATTGGCTTTACTATGAGATGGGCCAAGAATTTTTATACCCAAAAAAAAAAAAAGTTCAAATGGCGAGAGTGACAATAACAACAGGTGAAACAATTCAACAAAAGGTGCATGAGCTAATAGGAAAAACTACAAGCTCCAGGCTTCCCCATTTATTGAACGGCCTAATATGGAGTACAAACCTTGTGCCAGAATCTAGCATACAATAAACGAAGTACAGCATGTTCAGCAGCACCAATATACACATCAACTGGGCTCCAATACCTGCAGGTAAAGAGATTATGTGACTGGCAGAACACGGTATAACCAAAGCTCATCAGTCACCAGGATGCAACAAAATGGAAATCTACTGTTATGGATTAAACTCACATTTCTTTTTCCTTGTCCACCAATTCTTTGGAATTCTTAGGGTCTATAAACCTTAGATAGTACCTGAATATTAATCAAAACAAACTCCATATGATATATGAAATATAAAGCATACTTTTTACAATGTGCAGAATTTTGTAAATACTTAGTAGAAAACTAATATAGAAATGATTACATCGACGAACAAAAGTTAGAAGAATCATTAGCTTGTCATTTTAAGTCAAACCAATCATGCCATCTCAATTATTAAGACATGCTCGGTTAAAATGTGCTTAACATCTTATATTATGAAGCCTAGTGATGTAGCCCAAAAATTATTTACCCGGATTGGACCATATGGTGGAATGTGACTTGGTTTGGCCTTTGTGCTTAATCTGGCATTTACTTAAAACCCGACTCCATTGGACGGCAAATATGATGACACCTGTTGCTGGCTGAACTGTTGGATGCATTATGATCTTTTATATTCCAAGTCTCTTTCACTTTTGGGGTTCACGATTATTCTAAGTTTCTGTCTCTATTCGTCTCTATGATTTTTCTCTCTAAAAATCCTTGGTTTTCATTTGTAATCTTGATTCTTCTGGTATTCATGGTGATGTCCAGTGTAGATTACGTTATGGTTAGAGTTTTATTGTTCTTTGGTGAACTGTACTCTTGGTTACTTGGTGTAATCTGTAAATGAGAGAAAAGAGTGAGAGTATTTCCATTTTCTTGGCGTCGACAGCCAAAGGTCCTTGCACAGTCTAGAACCATTGCTTTGTCTTTTGATAATTTGCCTCCTTCTACTTCACAACTTATCATTTCTATTATTTTTAAGAACTGGAAAAAAATTGCAAGAAAGGTGAGCTCGCATAAGATTAAAAATGTGATATAGAAAAAGAAATAGAAGTGAATAAACATATAAGAACGGTGGGTGAAAACAACTCCCAAAATAAATTATCTATACATTCTTAGATAGATTTCACTTCAAATAACTTCACTTTTTTTGGACATTGTTAAACCATTCGATTACCATAGCCTTCCCTTTATCAGAGATCATACCACAAATCAAGTAACAAATCATAACAAAAATAATTAGGCAAGATTCAAGGGTGTAACGATCAGTCAATTACAAGAATCAAGCCTTGCATCAGTCACCACCAATATCACAACCACAATTTTAGCTAGCTTCCCTAGAACAATATTGCCTTTTTAAAATAGTTTTGCAATCTTTGTATATATAGAGCATATAATTCTTCAATAAAAAAATCACTACTATATTGTAATTCATTTTATCAATATACAGTTAAGATTAAAGTTCCATCATGGTATCAAGAGCAGTCCCCTCCAACGAGAATTCGATCCTCACTTCCCACACTCCAATCTCAACACCACCATCCCCAATCGAAACCCTCTTGATTGCCCTAAACATCTCTGCTCAACTAAATGGCAAGCTCACCTCTTCCACTTTTCCTTAGTGGCGTTCACAGTTTGAGGCCCTTCTGATCGGATATAATCTTTTAGATTATGTGACTGGTGATCACACCTGTCCTATAGCCAATGCCAATCCCGGATCATCTCTTCAAAAAGCCTACTGGGTCAGACAGGATAAAATGATCCTTAGTGCCATCCTAGCTTCTACCACTACCACAATCACCCCATTTATCTCAGCTGCCAAAACTTCAAAGGAAGCATGGCAAAAGTTACATTGTATGTACGCCACCAAGTCTTGCACCAGAGCTATGCAACTCAAAGAAGAGCTTACTTTAATTAAGAGAGACAATAAAACCATTCAACTCACCTTCATAAGGTTAAGCCTCTTGCAGACGAAATTGCCCTAATTGATCATCCGATCTCTGCTGATGATCTCACTCTCTATATTCTCCATGGCTTGGGGTCCAATTACCGTGAAATTGTTGCACAAATCCGAGCCCGAGCAAAATCCCTCACATTCGAGGAGCTCCACGACCTGTTCGTAGGTCATGAGGCATATTTACACCGTCTTGAAGCCACCACACAGCAACTGGTGCCTATCGCGAATTTCTCCAACCGATTTGGTGGACTCACTCTGGTACAACCCGTTCGAATGGCACCAATGCATCTCGCGGCTTCAATAAACCTATAGAAAATAGAAGTCCTAACGAGCCAAGAGACATCAATCGACCCAACTATGGAGGGAAGCCCACAGGTCAGCACCGTCATTAGCGTAAGTGTCAATGGTATGAACAACTGGGCCATATTGCAAATAGTGTCCAAGAGTCTATTTTTCAGAGCCCACTACCAACTCTGTTTCAACCACCCATCAAAAGGACACCAAATGGTTAATTAATTCCGTTGCATCTCATAATATTGCAAGTGATTTGGCGAATTTATCCATTCACACGGAATATGATGGCACAAATGAAGTTGTAATCGGTGATGGTTCAAATTTGCGTGTCTCACATATTTGTTCTTTGGTATTTCATTCTTCAACATGCACCTTCAAATTAGATGATACCCTTTGTGTTCCAAGAATTCGTAAAAATTTAGTTTCCGTCCATCACTTTACTCTACCCAAAATCATGTTTTTCTTGAATTTCACCCATCTTACTTTCTTGTCAAGGATCGTATCAAGGGGGCAATACTTCTCAAAGGTGCATGTGACAATGGTGTGTACACACTTCCAAACTCATTGGTGGACTCATCTTCAAAAAAGGTTGCAAATGTGCATGAGATGACGTCTATTGACGGGTGGCACAAGCAACTTGGACATTTGTCTTCAAAAATTGTCAATTATCTTATTAATGTCTTTTCTCTTCCAGTAAAAAAAGAACGTCAAGTGTCAAATCTTTGTACTTCTTGTTTTATCAATAAAGCGCATCAACAACCTTTCCATTCAACTACTCTTCAAAGTCATGCTCTTCTTGATCCCATTTACACTGATGTTGGGGGTCCTTCACATATTGTTGGTCTCGATGGTTCGCACTACTACTTAATTTTGGTTGATCACTTTACCAAATATATATGGTTTTATCCTATGGCAACCAAATCAAATGTACATAGCATATTTCCTCAATTTAAGCATCTTGTTGAAAACCTTTTCCAAACAAAATTAAAAAGTGTTTATTCCGACAACGGTGGTGAGTTTGTGGCTCTTAAAAATTACTTTTCTATTCGTGGAATTAGTCACTACACCACCGCTCCTCACACTTCCCAACAAAATGGCGTTGCTGGGTGCCTCTATCAACATCTTGTGAAAACTGGACTTACTCTATTAAAAGATGCCTCTCTCGTACTACCTTATTGGCCACACGCATTTCAAACCACTGTTTACTTCATTAATCGACAGCCAACTCCTCTTTTACATATAAATCCCCCTTTGAAAAATTGTTTAATCGACCATCAAATTATCTTAAATTAAGAAAATTTGGTTGTTTGTGTTTTCCCCTAACCTGGCCTTACAACAATCATAAACTCTAGCCCAAATCAAGTCCTTCTGTCTTTTTAGGCTACTCTCAAACCCAAAGTGCGTATCAATGCATGGACTTAGCCACAAAATGTGTCTATCTCTCGCGTCATGTCATCTTCCACGAAACACACACTCTTTTCAACACCTTCCTTGCACCTCATGTCGACATCTCCTCCCCAACGTCAACGTTCCCCATCTCGCCGCTTCAACTACCGCAACCGCCACTAGTGAGAATGGCTCGTACACATGTTTCCACATCACCACCAAGTTTTTCCCTCAATCTCTCATCTCCTCATTTACCTACCCGCATTTATATTCACTCTAACATCACAATCAACTTGTACCTAATCTCCCAATCTAACGGATACACAAACCCAAATAGAATCCCTCAATCTCGAATCCCCATCTGAACCTATAGGAATTTAGCAACCAAGTGAACTAAGCCCAACCCATTCCATGACTACCCCTTCAATGAACAACAATCATAAGCCAAAACAACTACATTCAATTACCAAACACCCAATTCCACCCACCATTGAACTAAGTTGTGTGAGTCACGCCCTCCGTGATCTTAAATGGAAAAGTGCCATATCTGATGAGCTCACAGCTCTAATGAGACAACACATGGGAATTAGTTCCCCCACCACTTCACTGCAAACTAGTGGGTTGCAAATGGGTATTCAGGGTGAAAAGAAATTTTGATGGGTTTGTTGATCATTTTAAAGCTAGATTGGTTGCCAAAGGTTTCAATCAACGACCTAGGTTGGATTATAAGAAAACTTTCAGTTCAATTGTAAAACGAGCCACCATTAGAATAGTTCTAACCATTGCTATGATGCAAGGCTGGACCTTAAGACAACTAGATGTCAACAATGCTTTCTTGCATGGAAAATTGCATGAAACAGTGTATATGCTTCAACCACTGAGCTTCAAATATTTATCAAAACCCATGTTTGTAGGTTACAAAAGACCATCTACAGTCTCAAACAAGCTCCAAGGGAATGGTACTCGGCTCTAAATGAAAAGATTTTGGAATTTGGCTTTGTCAATTCAAAAGCAGACAGCTCCTTGTTTATTTATAAATCAGCCTATGTTTCATGCTTCTTGCTAGTCTATGTTGATGATTTGGTTATTACTGGAAGTGACAGTTTTTGTCTTCTCAATAATTACTAAACTCAAAGCTTCTTTTTCTCTAAAGGACATGGGGTAACTTCATTTTTTTCTAGGCATAGAAGTTATTCCTACTATGAGTTTATTCTTGTTCCAGTTCAAATACATTCATAACATTCTCGCAAAGGCAAACATGCTCGATACAAAAAAAGTGTCCACCCCACTATCCACAACAATAGCTCTTACACTCATTAATGGTACTTCAGCTATGGACAGCACTGAGTTTAGGAATGTCATAGGTGCACTTCAGTACCTCTCTCTTACATGGCTAGACATATCCTTTGCAATGAACAAACTTTCCCAATTTATGCATAAACCCACTGCCACGCATTGGTCAACTACAAAGAGACTCCTAAGATACTTAAAACAGACAATTTATCATGTCATTCACATACGCAAAGGCTCAAGCTCAACCATAACCATCTACACCGATGCTGATTGGACCGAAAACTATGATGCTAGAAGTTCCACATCTGCCTATATATGCTTTCTCAGTCAAAATCCAATCTCTCAAAAAAACAACAGACCATTTGGTTATTTTTGTTGTTTCAAGAACTCAGCTTAAACATTTCTTCCCCACCAAAATTGTTTTGTGACAACTTGGGTGCAACACAACTCAGCCTTAACCCTATTCAATATTCGTGGACGAACATATTCAAATAGACCTGCATTTTGTTAGAAATATAGTTCAAAAAGGTATGTTGAAAGTTCATCATGTAAATACCCAAGGATCAGCTTGCAAATCTTCTCACAAAGCCATTGTCAAGACAACGAACTAAGAACCAAGATTGGACTTGCAGATGGCAACCCTATCTTGCAAGGGCATATCAACGATAATGCCACAAATCAAGCAACATATCACAACAAAAATAATTAGGTGAGATTCAAGGATGTGACAATCAATCAATCAATCATAAGAATCAAGCCCTGCATCCATCACCAATCGCACAACCACAATTCTAGCTAACTTCCCTAGAACAATACTGCTTTCCTAGAATAGTTTTGCAATCTTTGTATATATAGAGCATATAATTCTTCTATAAAAAAATCACTGTTGTATTGTAATTTATTTTATCAATATAGTCAAGATTAAAATCCCATCATCCTTCCCATTTGGGCAGTCACAACACTTCATATGTGTATTTGAAATTCCATCAATTGGTTGTCAATTAATCATTTGCAAACTCAGCTGAATATGAAATTAACAAGACTGCAGAAGAAATTAATAATCAGGAAATATTACAGCCCTCAGATTTCAGACTTCTAGCAGAGAGTGCATATAATACCAGTTCATACACCTTGATTTTTGAGTGCTTTCAATTTAAGAACATAAAATTCTCAGAAAAGGGATGATGAAATATCCATAGAAAAAGGATTTCCCAAGACATTTTCCATGTAATAATGGGAATGTCCAGCAGCAGCAGCATCCATCACAACAAACTGCATGTCTTCTGAAGGTTTCCAGTGCCTCTTCCTTTGGTTGATGAACCAATTGTTTATTTGCTTCTGATCCAGTCCTGTTGATTCAGCAAGTGCCAGTTTCTGTGATTCCTGTTAACAGTTAAGTTGCGTCATTATCAAGAGTTAGAAATACTTCAGGATTCGTTCATTAGGAGGAAAAGAAGCTAAAAAATATCTCCCAGTAGTGACCAAACCAATCCAATACTACATGCTCTCTATTAAGAGGATCTCCAAAAAATTATTTTTTTTGCAATTTAAATAGCATGTATAAATTTAGAGTAAAAATTTTTAAATACTCCAACGGACTTCTTATCTTTAAAACTTAGTTTTACTACTCTATATGTATTTATTATTTTTCTCTACATGTATTTATAATTTTTTCCCAATATTTCATTTTCATCAACTTCCTTTGAAAATTTTATTTTTTTTTCCCCCTTCATTTTCTTTGTATATTTTTTTTAGTTGGGTCAATATATGGAACATTGCAATTTGAAATATTTTGAATGCATCCAATTATAGTGAAATATGAAGAGCCAATCTCACTCCATATTTTAAAATGTTAATTTAAAGATTCTGTTAGAACATAATTTGAAGGGTGGCTCTATAAAATAGAGAGCATTTCACTTTTAAAGAATCCCTTGAAAATGCTCTAATTATGTTATTTTCCAATTAAAGAATGTTTGAGTATGGATATAGCTATTTGTGACAGCACAATAAATTCAAGACCAAAAACACAAAAGAACACAAGAAAAATTAAAACTTCGAAATCTTTTGTTGGGAGTGTTGGGAACGTGACTGTTTTACAAACCTATAATCAAGGCTAATAAATGATGTGGACATTTCTAATCCCTATTTGGATAGTTTCGAGGCTAGAAATGTTTTCCATGTAAGGTGTTTTTGCAAATACACACAGGCACTACATGATCACGCACGCATAAAGATGGAAGAATTTCATGAAAAAACACCGAAGAATTTAGATAATATTTCTGATCGAAAATAATCAATTAAATGGCACCAATAATCAACGAAAAAAATAACAATATTAGCAGACCAAACAAAGATGAAGATGAAAGAAACATGCTAGAAGATAGTATACGAATACATGGAGTTACTAAAATTAATAAACTAAAGTCAGTGAAAGATAAACAGAGTTTATACTAACATTCCTAAATTTAACTGAACACAGCATGCAGTAACTATTTGCTATTGCATAGTAACTCAAGGTTTGGGATCAAATCATTAAATAGCATAAAATTGAGAGCAATACAAATTTTATATATCTGAGCTTACAACATACCGAAGGATATGGCCATTTGTAATGCCTGCTCCACCACTCTAGCAATTGTTGTCTGGCTTCTTTGGGCAGCTTACCTTTCTTCCTTTTCTTCATAAACTCCTGTTTGAGGCCGCCCAAGTATCCACTGTATTTTCGCAAGAGCTGACCTTTTAGTTCCCGATCTTCTGCCAGAGGGTCTATGGAACTATTATTCCCATCGACTTCCTCTTCAGATAATCCATTTCTATCCATTGCCTCAGGACAAGCTGCTGGTATATATGACATGTCATAAGCACTAAGCTATTAAAATTATATGGTATTTTACATGTTTCAGATTCATCAAACCATATAAAAGCGGATCTCCGACAGTCAGATAAATAGCACAATACTCATGGTTGCAGGCAAGTGTCAAATGGATCTTTCAATGCTTCAATAGATGCTCTCCACTAATTTATTGTGTCCCTTTCTCCAAGAACTAGTTCTTTAAGAAGGTCAGCTGTAATTGTGGCGATGCTACTAAAGGTGAGTTTTCCATTACCATGCATCACAAACCAGACAAATAATCCTTTCCAACTTGAAGGAAATAAGAACGAGTTAATATATGCACAGAGACCATTACTTAATGCTGGGAGGAGTAATCAAAGCAAGTGAAAATGTTGCTAGATTTAAGGTCACACAATCCAATTTCCCAATTGTCAAGTGAAGATAAACATATATTCTTGGAAATGAGGCCTACTTTTCTCGTTGATAAGAAAAAAGATAAGCATCCAAGGCAATTTTAGCCAGTATATTTGCATAATCAAGTGAAAAATTTGTTAACTCTTATTTTAATGAAAAAATTTCCCGGTTACGTTCACATTGTGTAGACCATTGACCTTGTCTTCGTCATAACAATAAAGAGAAACTAATTACCAATCAATTCATAGCAATGGTACTCTATCCCATTTGATAAAACTTTCATAAAATGTCCAAAACATGAACCGATAAGAAAACCAAAGAAAATCATAGTTATCTCATGACTATATACTTTCACAGTAATAGGAAAGCATTTTAAATTATAGTTATGGGTTTGATAAAAAATTACAATCTTTATTGTAGTAATATTGTGTTCCTATGGATAAGGTCGTGTTGCAGATAAGACACTATAGTTATTTGTTTTAATTTTCCAGAGGGTGGTTTTATCCATTCAATATCGTCAAGGGAATGATACTGGCTTATGAAAATAAATATATACACGTACACATTGATCAGTTTAGACTTTATTTTTATATCCATCTAAAGTTTCTGACAGCGCTTTCTACACAAATTGATTGGATAGCAATAATCTCTAATCCATTTAAGTTAATCACTTGTCCATTTTGGCCAATCAGAAGCTTCTTTATAGCCATCAGGCATATCTATCTTTCCTTATTTAGTTGACAAATTTATAACAATGTCCAACAAAGATGAATGTGTATGGTGCCGAAAGAATATATGATAGTTACAGATTTATAAAGCTACATAATAGACCTTCCAGAGTTTGTTTTAAACTCGAAAAAAATCTCCATTCACCATATATATGTTATAGTTCAAGAGAGCACAAAAGAATGGACACATCACACTTAAAAGAGTTAAAAAAATAACCATAACTTCAAACTATTTTCCAAGGAAAATATGGATTTGACTTCAGAATTGAAAATAATCCATATTAAACAATGAAAGACCAATTATATAGTGAAAAAATAAAATTAAAAAAAAGTCATTTTCATTTAATCATTTGACAACTCAATCCACACTAACATTTTAATCAGTTCACTCAAAATGGACTTGCGATAAACTTGCTCAGGACAATTAGCGATGAAGATGGCTACAGATGAAGCCCCCTTCCCATCGACTTCCTCTTCAGATAATCCATTTCTATCCATTGCCTCAGGACAAGCTGCTGGTATATATGACATGTCATAAGCACGAAGCTATTAAAATTATATGGTATTTTACATGTTTCAGATTCATCAAACCATATAAAAGCGGATCTCCGACAGTCAGATAAATAGCACAATACTCATGGTTGCAGGCAAGTGTCAAATGGATCTTTCAATGCTTCAATAGATGCTCTTCACTAATTTATTGTGTCCCTTTCTCCAAGAACTAGTTCTTTAAGAAGGTCAGCTGTAATTGTGGCGATGCTACTAAAGGTGAGTTTTCCATTACCATGCATCACAAACCAGACAAATAATCCTTTCCAACTTTCCCATCGACTTCCTCTTCAGATAATCCATTTCTATCCATTGCCTCAGGACAAGCTGCTGGTATATATGACATGTCATAAGCACTAAGCTATTAAAATTATATGGTATTTTACATGTTTCAGATTCATCAAACCATATAAAAGCGGATCTCCGACAGTCAGATAAATAGCACAATACTCATGGTTGCAGGCAAGTGTCAAATGGATCTTTCAATGCTTCAATAGATGCTCTCCACTAATTTATTGTGTCCCTTTCTCCAAGAACTAGTTCTTTAAGAAGGTCAGCTGTAATTGTGGCGATGCTACTAAAGGTGAGTTTTCCATTACCATGCATCACAAACCAGACAAATAATCCTTTCCAACTTGGAAGGAAATAAGAACGAGTTAATATATGCACAGAGACCATTACTTAATGCTGGGAGGAGTAATCAAAGCAAGTGAAAATGTTGCTAGATTTAAGGTCACACAATCCAATTTCCCAATTGTCAAGTGAAGATAAACATATATTCTTGGAAATGAGGCCTACTTTTCTCGTTGATAAGAAAAAAGATAAGCATCCAAGGCAATTTTAGCCAGTATATTTGCATAATCAAGTGAAAAATTTGTTAACTCTTATTTTAATGAAAAAATTTCCCGGTTACGTTCACATTGTGTAGACCATTGACCTTGTCTTCGTCATAACAATAAAGAGAAACTAATTACCAATCAATTCATAGCAATGGTACTCTATCCCATTTGATAAAACTTTCATAAAATGTCCAAAACATGAACCGATAAGAAAACCAAAGAAAATCATAGTTATCTCATGACTATATACTTTCACAGTAATAGGAAAGCATTTTAAATTATAGTTATGGGTTTGATAAAAAATTACAATCTTTATTGTAGTAATATTGTGTTCCTATGGATAAGGTCGTGTTGCAGATAAGACACTATAGTTATTTGTTTTAATTTTCCAGAGGGTGGTTTTATCCATTCAATATCGTCAAGGGAATGATACTGGCTTATGAAAATAAATATATACACGTACACATTGATCAGTTTAGACTTTATTTTTATATCCATCTAAAGTTTCTGACAGCGCTTTCTACACAAATTGATTGGATAGCAATAATCTCTAATCCATTTAAGTTAATCACTTGTCCATTTTGGCCAATCAGAAGCTTCTTTATAGCCATCAAGCATATCTATCTTTCCTTATTTAGTTGACAAATTTATAACAATGTCCAACAAAGATGAATGTGTATGGTGCCAAAAGAATATATGATAGTTACAGATTTATAAAGCTACATAATAGACCTTCCAGAGCTTGTTTTAAACTCGAAAAAAATCTCCATTCACCATATATATGTTATAGTTCAAGAGAGCACAAAAGAATGGACACATCACACTTAAAAGAGTTAAAAAAATAACCATAACTTCAAACTATTTTCCAAGGAAAATATGGATTTGACTTCAGAATTGAAAATAATCCATATTAAACAATGAAAGACCAATTATATAGTGAAAAAATAAAATTAAAAAAAAGTCATTTTCATTTAATCATTTGACAACTCAATCCACACTAACATTTTAATCAGTTCACTCAAAATGGACTTGCGATAAACTTGCTCAGGACAATTAGCGATGAAGATGGCTACAGATGAAGCCCCCTGGGCACATCTCCAAGTGGTAAAAAGGGAGGGTGGAGAAATCCAGCTTTGCTTGAGGCTGCTGCGTCAAGGGTTCGAATCCTGAAATATGAATTTGGCTCTTGGGTAAGTGCAAGTGTACAAGCAGCCTTCCACCCTGTACCCTTGGAGGCATAACCTGCGATTTACCTCTCTTACGATGCTCCAGGGCAGGGGTGATGGGGAATCCTTAAGGTTAGGGTTTAACCTTTTAAGATGGCTACAGATGAAATAAAAATAAAGAAAAGATTTTAAAATTGAGAATTGAACTGACAACTCTAAAATTTTCTCCTCAGTTGACAAATGCACCAGGATTTATGACAAGGCGCCAGAAGACATACTATATCCCCATCTCTTGGATTTTCTATGACATGCATCCTATAAAAAAGGGAGTATTTAAAACAGATGCCAAAAAATCTCTCATATCATAAGCTCAGTAAGTCCTTTAATTCTAGGTTTACTGCAAAAGATTCAAATTTAGTTACTATGAGATTTGCATTCTCTTCGAGCGAATCAGTATTAGACTTATCAGAATGCTCGAGGGACAACAAACAAGCAGACAACATAGAATAAATTGCACATATGATATTTGCAGACAGATTAAGAAAACCGAGGCATAGACAAAACGGAGGCATAGACTTTTCTTTATTAATTACTTAAATGTAGTGATCGCAAGATTCACAACTGACCCTAAAAAAAAATCAAAGCGACTCCTTTAACTCATAAATCTTAGTGTTCGCCGTTTAAAAGCTAAACCGAGCATACTAAGATTCACACTAGTAGCGTACAACTATAACTATAGCTACACTTTAGGAGTAGAATTGTAGAAATTATTTTAAGGAAATCCAAAACGTGAACGTCTAATTAGGATTAGCCCACGAACAATTGAATCCCCACAGAAACTTCATACGTAGAAAGGAGTACTATCATCTAGCTTCCTCTTGACAGTCAATATCAGATAGGAAACTATTAAAAGCACACAAAAAAAATAGAAGTACAGAGCGAAAGAGAGAGAGATTAAACAACGGAGGAATTGTATCTTGAGAAGGCTCGTTTATTAAAAAATATGCATTTCTTTGGAAACAAGCATTTGTAAGAATCCTAATAGTTAAAATTATAGAAAATCAGGTAGTAATCCAGCCATAAACAGTAAGATATAAGAAGAACGAAAGCCTTTCATTCAGGGAATAAAAAGACACGAGACGAAAGAGAGAAATTTATCACCAGAATTAGAGGTTAGAGTGAAAGCTTTTAACTGGGACTCAATTCTTGATAGAGAAAGCATGGCCTCCTCGAAGGGTTTAGAAAGTTCTTGCTCATACTTTATCAACATTTCACAGTAGGCCTCCATAAATTGGTCAAGTGCTGGATCTTCACCGACATAGCTTGTGCCGTTGCGGCCCATTGCAGCAGCAGATGAACATGCTTCTTCAAGTCTTGCCACCACTTCAGGAGGTGCTCCTATCTGTAAATATTTTTCATTATCAGTAGGACTTCATATGCTTAGGGTTACTTATTTAACTGTCTTTATCATCACTCTATTCAGTAGTCATTTTTATTACACTACTTTTTCTTGACTCGATTCAAGAGAGCAAATCTTGGGTATAACCTCTGAGAGAGTTTATGCTCAGAAATTTTAGGGTATGTAAAGTTCATTTGAAAACTTTGGGTACTCATTTACCTTTTGACAATTAACATAGGCAGTCAAGAGACGGTGATAGTGAGGATGAGCCATGATCTTTGCCTTAATAGACCATTCTCCGTCATTGCTGTTGCTGTGATTGCTACAGCCCGGCCCCATAAAATAATAACCTGTGCTTGTAATATTGTTATTATTGCTAATGTTATTTTGTTCTTCAACCATGACAGAAGAATTACCAGGGCTCTTGTGAAGATTTAGGTTTTGATTGTTGGTGGTGGGAAGAAGAGGGAGATATAGGGCATTGCTTTCTGCATTATGAGAAGTCATCGAAGGCATCATCATCGTAGGACACAAAGCATTAACGTTGTCCCCAAAAGCTATCGAACATGAAGTGTTACTGGAACCACCAACCTCCATTTCTCTCTCACACACTTACAAAACGAAGTATTGTTATATATCTCTCCCTCCTATTTTTACCCTTTTGCATGAGCTATCCGTCTCTTTCCTCTCTCTTTTTGAGTGTTCCCTGTGCAGTGGTCTCCCGAGTTTTATGCTACTGGTTTGGGGAAATCCTAAATAGTTGTCTGAGAAAGTTGTATGTGCAGATTTTTTTCCACTGAAAATGGGGTTTTAATCTTTATGGTCATTAACAGAAAAATAGATTTAGTGAGGAGAGAGAAGAGAGAAAGATTTGCAGATCGCAAGCGGTGATTGCAGAGGAGAAGGGAGTGACCATGTTATTTGCAAAGCTTTACCTTCCCGATGAAAACCCTTACAGACTCTTTGCTTATACTGCCACTAAAACACTGCCATTTTACTGATTACTCAGGATGAAGCTTTTGTTAATTAGGAGTTTAAAGTAACTGAGATGAACGATCACATCGAGGTGTAGTCGAGTAGTGTTATGCAGTGACAATAGAAATTGTGGTTTTTGGTTCAGGAATCATAAATCCTATCCTGTGGTTTATGTATTGGCTACTGCTAGTTTATAGCAAGTTGTCCACTCATTTTCCATTATTCTCTGCTCTCCTGGATTGTCTTCTTCTTCCCGGCGCCTTTTTTTCCTATTTCCTACTACCCTATTCAGTTGTACGCAAACACGCCACTGTTAGAGCTCTATTCTTTAAAAAAAATATACATTTTTAAACAATATTTTGACATTATTTTAATACACATTTTTTAATAAAATAATATTACACGTAAATTTAAAAATTTTCTTTATTTTTTAAACACATATTTTCTATCAATATACTATTCAAAAATTCATTCTTATTAAAAGAATATTGCTCAAACAATTAATGCCTATTTTTCAAAAAATAAAAATAAAATTCTCTCAATCTTCTTTCCTTCGATTAGTTGAAATCGAAATAAAAATTGATAAATATTGTAGATTTTATAAAATGTGTGGTTAAAAATAAATTTATGAAAAAATGAGTTTATGGGAAATGAAGGCCAAACAAAGACATATTTTAATAATAATTTTGCATGTAAAATTTTTTTATTTTATTTTTCATCACACATTTTTCATAAAAAAAATTTTTTTTTAAACTATCAAAATATGATGCTCAAGTAGAGCCACAAATGTGATATCATATTCCCAACCTTTTAACATTTGCTTATGAAGCCCCTTTTGTTTCCCATTCTATCAATTTTTTTATATATATTCATTTTCAATCAAATATTTACATAATAAAATATTTGACACGTAAATTCAATTTTTTTTTCACACTTTTCAATTGCACATTCTCCAAAAATTCACTATTCAAAACAATATTTTATCTACAAACAATAGCTAAATTATGCACACGATATGAACATAATGTTTGAGTCATTTAAGGGTAAAATTGTTCAAAGAATAGCTACATTGATGTCATTTGAATAGTCACTTTTAAAAATTAAATAAATTTTTTTGACCAATTTTATTCTTTTAGTCAAAAATCACGCAAGGGTAACATGAAAATATAACATATACACATTTTTCACTGAGGTAAGATGCCACACACAATGTTAAGATTGAGACACGAATATATATATATATATATATATTACCCCGTTTGACTCATATTCTATTCAAAAAATACATTATTAAATAGTAATTTGACATTATTTCAATCACAAATTTTTCAATAGAATATTATTACACGCAAATTCAAAACTTGTTCTTATTTTTTATTAACATATTTCCCATCAGTATAATATCCAAAAATGCATTCTTGTAGCAAATAATGTAACTCGAATAAGAGCATAAATAGCGTTGAGATTATTCTAGTCTTCTATATGACTAAAATATAATATTAATCATCTCATTTAAAACTTAAATTATTAAAAAAACAGGACACAATTTTTTTTATTTATATCTAAGCATTCAACCCTTTTAACGTGTAAAAATGAATCATTCTTTCCAATTAGATAAATAGCCACCGCTAGTAGTGGAAAACGTTCAAATCTCAATTAATCTATTGCATGGCACTTTAACATCAAACTTTATAAAGATAAGATTTGCCAGCATATTTCTAGCTTTATAAAGCCAACTTTTATTTCTTTGCTTGTTTTAATGCTCATAATTTTGAAGTAAGACGTGCTTTCAAATATGTGACTATAATATTTGGCCACATAGTAATATCCGTTATGATAATATTATTAAAAAATAATGCAATTCGAAAATAAATAAATAGTTGTTTAAAGATTGAAGCATTGAACTCAAATAGTTTATAAGTTCTTAGTTATTTTTTGCAATATTCTGAATTATTCACAATATCTTGAGGAGTCTCGTTTTGCTCACGTCTTTTACTTTTTATTAATCATTTCTCTTTGAACCAATTTCAATCAAACATTCTTCAATATAATAATTTGTATGTGGACCCTTAATTTTTCCCTTTCTTTAACCTCACTTTGTCCAAAAAAATATATATATTTTACTCAAAATTTTTTTGTAAAAAATCTCTACTAAATAGGGGCACAATCTAAATGAGTAATCGAATAAAGCAAGCAATCTATAATCCTTTAACAGTAACATATTTGCAAAAAAACTTATCCCTTTGAAGAATTTGAAGCTGTAAGATGTCAGCATCAATGGTCTATTAATGCAATCTGATCATCGCATATCCTATCTAAAAAACTACAAACCTTCACAAAATCTTGACATATGGTCACTAGTTTTTTCTCAGGCTGGTGCCTTGGAAACATTTTGTTTTTGTGCAAATGTGACATGTCTAATCAGAGTTATAATCAATGCGAACTATCAATTGTGTCCATGACTCCCTTACCTCAATCTGTTACAATCGTGAGGCTAACGTCGCACAACTAACAATAGGAAAATGTCATCAAATCATCTAAAGGGCTAAGCATCGTCCTTAACATTTCCACCTTGAACACCGGTTGAAGTTTCAAAATCTCTTACAAATTTAAAAAATGAAAAATAAAAAGTGGCATTAATATAATTAGGCTGCATGCTGTCAAAAGTGTATTGATGCTTAAGACAACACTCGATTGGTATTGTTTCTAAGCATGAACTATAAAGAACTCTAATAATCGTACAATCCAATCAATGGAACTCAAAAAGTCCATGCAAGGTACGATCTTAGATCTATCAATCTTATAAACTTTGCTATTTGTACAATTCGGTTGACACTTACATTGTTGTCAACAATGCATTATATGAAAAAATTATCTAAAATTCAAACTGTCCAATTGGATATCATTATGTGATAAGGTGTAAATCAAAGTGTACATTAAAATGTACATGTAATAAGGTTCTATTAGTACATCGCGGGAGTTGAATGAGTTCATTTTTTGCAAATATTTATCACACTCGCACTTTTAAGACTACCAAGATGGATTCAAGATGGTTAAATTTTCATATTTTTTGCTTATAATCCCTCTCAAAATATTTATTCCCTAATTTAGGTGACGTCAGTGCAGACCCACTCCCGCGATGTACTAATAGACAGCTCATTTAACTGCACGCTTGTTGTTGGAATAATATTCAGAGACATTAAGAATATAGCCACTGTTAGGCTAAAGATCAGGTTTAGGTTTAGGTTTAGGGTTCTGCACCTCATTCCAGTCATGACTAAAGAAAGACTGTAGTATATATTGCACAGGAAGCTGCCCCAACAAAGAATAATGCTGAAGAAAAGGGGAATAAAAACAGGGTGAATTGGGAGCCTATGAGTGTTTTCATGTGTTTTTTTTTCTTTCCAATTTTCAATGAAAGATTGTCAGGTTTTGTTTGGAAATAATTTTCTGTCATTTGAATCTGATCATGCAGCATGATTTTTAAAAGTAGAGAGGAACAAAGCAGATGATTTTTACAGCTAATAGATTGCTTGTATATATTAATAGGTCGTGGTTGACCCAACAATTCGAATGAATTGGGACGGATTCAGACAAGTGAACGCAGGAGATCGCCCAAGATATGGAAGAGAAAAATTTTCTGCCGAAATCAGTACGGACAGCATTGCTGGTCGAGTGCTAACTTTGTCCCTGCTAATAGGTTATAATATACGTATTTAAGTATAGGAACTCAGCCAGCTAATAGCGTAGGGCTAGGGTTTCCCAAGATTGCTTTAGTATTTGCTTTACGTCATGTCCTCGCCAGTGCCCTCTGGCATGTGGCCAATGGGCTATGATACAAAGGTGAAAAGCAGAAGAAATCGTGTTTGACATTAAACCAGCATGTAATGTAAAGTTCTCGAGATCATTTTTTTATCATTATTCATCTATAAAAATATAAGACTTGTTTGATCGTGATTACGAAAATTAATTTTTAGAAATAATAGTGAATTCCACCTATAATAAAAGTAAAAAATGAAAGCTGAAATGATGAAATAACGATCAAAAAATTGATATTTTTGGATGAAAAATCAACACAGATTGAAAGATAAGTTCAACTAACCTTTAAATTAATAAATCTTTATTAGTGACTTTTCTGTTAAACTGGTATAAATTTAATTAATCTTCTTCACTTTATCTCGATTATCCCTTTCCATGTTTCAGTAAATACCCATTTTTCTGAGTTAAAAGTGGTCATCAATCACTCAGGGGCTTAATCTCTAGTCTTCTATTTAACCCTTGCACATGTCAATCACTTTTCTGAGTTAATTAGTATTCATTTCATTCTTTACCCTTCATTAGTACATCTTTTTGTGAGTTAAACTGGTTTAATTAGATCTTAACTTTATCAATAAAGCAAAACCCTTTTCCAGCTTGTTTATTGAATGGTGCACTAAACAGTTAAGGGTTTATTGCCATAACACTGTGAGCTCCAAGTTAAAAACTCGTGCTTAACTCATTCGTCTTGTAATCATATCTTTCCACTTTATTTATTCCGAAAGATTAGTTAACAAGTTTCACATTCCTCAATATTTTAATGATTTTTGTAGGGCCCATCAATCACGACTTGTACAGTAACGTGATTCGACAAAATGGTGACTAGTTCAAAAGTATCAAACTTTTTTCGTTTAATGACACTATTGTTAAAATTCAATTGCTTGCTTCAACTTCCTACACACTCTTGAATTTTCATTTTAAAGGGTAAGTTTATTGAGATTGTTGAAATTGAGTGAATATTTGTTTTAAATAAAGAAATGTTTAGCTTTCTTATTAGCATTTTGTGTCGTCTTATCAGATTTTAATGGCCATTAATTCTTTTGCATGACAAGACTCGTAAATATTCCACAAGGGTTCTTGGCTATTGCATTGGATATATTCTTGCTAGTGGGAGATTGAAAAATCTTTTAAGATATTTATACCGAGTCCGAGAGCACAGCTTTTGGCCGACAACATTTTGCTTTTCCTCATCTAATTCATACCACTATGAAAGGAAATGAACCCAGATGCCCCGCAACGATTCTTTGAGATTCATCGTTCTTTTTCTCTTTTTACTACTTTTTTAACCACAAATTCTTCAAAAAATCAAATAAGGACTAGATTTTAATT
>NW_019264357.1:172348-215070 GCF_002742605.1 Olea europaea var. sylvestris | reverse complement strand
GGTTTAGAAAGTTCTTGCTCATACTTTGTCAACATTTCACAGTAGGCCTCCATAAATTGGTCAAGTGCTGGATCTTCACCGACATAGCTTGTGCCGTTGCGGCCCATTGCAGCAGCAGATGAACATGCTTCTTCAAGTCTTGCCACCACTTCAGGAGGTGCTCCTATCTGTAAATATTTTTCATTATCAGTAGTACTTCATATGCTTAGGGTTACTTATTTAACTGTCTTTATCATCACTCTATTCAGTAGTCATTTTTATTACACTACTTTTTCTTGACTCGATTCAAGAGAGTAAATCTTGGGTATAACCTCTGAGAGAGTTTATGCTCAGAAATTTTAGGGTATGTAAAGTTCATTTGAAAACTTTGGGTACTCATTTACCTTTTGACAATTAACATAGGCAGTCAAGAGACGGTGATAGTGAGGATGAGCCATGATCTTTGCCTTAATAGACCATTCTCCGTCATTGCTGTTGCTGTGATTGCTACAGCCCGGCCCCATAAAATAATAACCTGTGCTTGTAATATTGTTATTATTGCTAATGTTATTTTGTTCTTCAACCATGACAGAAGAATTACCAGGGCTCTTGTGAAGATTTAGGTTTTGATTGTTGGTGGTGGGAAGAAGAGGGAGATATAGGGCATTGCTTTCTGCATTATGAGAAGTCATCGAAGGCATCATCATCGTAGGACACAAAGCATTAACGTTGTCCCCAAAAGCTATCGAACATGAAGTGTTACTGGAACCACCAACCTCCATTTCTCTCTCACACACTTACAAAACGAAGTATTGTTATATATCTCTCCCTCCTATTTTTACCCTTTTGCATGAGCTATCCGTCTCTTTCCTCTCTCTTTTTGAGTGTTCCCTGTGCAGTGGTCTCCCGAGTTTTATGCTACTGGTTTGGGGAAATCCTAAATAGTTGTCTGAGAAAGTTGTATGTGCAGATTTTTTTCCACTGAAAATGGGGTTTTAATCTTTATGGTCATTAACAGAAAAATAGATTTAGTGAGGAGAGAGAAGAGAGAAAGATTTGCAGATCGCAAGCGGTGATTGCAGAGGAGAAGGGAGTGACCATGTTATTTGCAAAGCTTTACCTTCCCGATGAAAACCCTTACAGACTCTTTGCTTATACTGCCACTAAAACACTGCCATTTTACTGATTACTCAGGATGAAGCTTTTGTTAATTAGGAGTTTAAAGTAACTGAGATGAACGATCACATCGAGGTGTAGTCGAGTAGTGTTATGCAGTGACAATAGAAATTGTGGTTTTTGGTTCAGGAATCATAAATCCTATCCTGTGGTTTATGTATTGGCTACTGCTAGTTTATAGCAAGTTGTCCACTCATTTTCCATTATTCTCTGCTCTCCTGGATTGTCTTCTTCTTCCCGGCGCCTTTTTTTCCTATTTCCTACTACCCTATTCAGTTGTACGCAAACACGCCACTGTTAGAGCTCTATTCTTTAAAAAAAATATACATTTTTAAACAATATTTTGACATTATTTTAATACACATTTTTTAATAAAATAATATTACACGTAAATTTAAAAATTTTCTTTATTTTTTAAACACATATTTTCTATCAATATACTATTCAAAAATTCA
The DNA here is from genome assembly GCF_002742605.1 of Olea europaea var. sylvestris. Lineage (NCBI taxonomy): Eukaryota > Viridiplantae > Streptophyta > Magnoliopsida > Lamiales > Oleaceae > Olea > Olea europaea. Next base: position 213,460 of record NW_019264357.1, on the reverse strand, counting down.
TTCTTATTAAAAGAATGTTGCTCAAACAATTAATGCCTATATTTCAAAAAATAAAAATAAAATTCTCTCAATCTTCTTTCCTTCAATTAGTTGAAATCGAATTTTTAATAATTTTTAATAAAAATTGATAAATATTGTAGATTTTATAAAATGTGTGGTTAAAAATAAATTTTTGAAAAAATGAGTTTATGGGAAATGAAGGCCAAACAAAGACATATTTTAATAATAATTTTGCATGTAAAATTAATCTTTTTATTTTTCATCACACATTTTTCATAAAAAAAATTTTTTTTTAAACTATCAAAATATGATGCTCAAGTAGAGCCACAAATGTGATATCATATTCCCAACCTTTTAACATTTGCTTATGAAGCCCCTTTTGTTTCCCATTCTATCAATTTTTTTATATATATTCATTTTCAATCAAATATTTACATAATAAAATATTTGACACGTAAATTTAATTTTTTTTTTTCACACTTTTCAATTACACATTCTCCAAAAATTCACTATTCAAAACAATATTTTATCTACAAACAATAGCTAAATTATGCACACGATATGAACATAATGTTTGAGTCATTTAAGGGTAAAATTGTTCAAAGAATAGCTACATTGATGTCATTTGAATAGTCACTTTTAAAAATTAAATAAATTTTTTTGACCAATTTTATTCTTTTAGTCAAAAATCACGCAAGGGTAACATGAAAATATAACATATACACATTTTTCACTGAGGTAAGATGCCACACACAATGTTAAGATTGAGACACGAATATATATATATATATATATTACCCCGTTTGACTCATATTCTATTCAAAAAATACATTATTAAATAGTAATTTGACATTATTTCAATCACAAATTTTTCAATAGAATATTATTACACGCAAATTCAAAACTTGTTCTTATTTTTTATTAACATATTTCCCATCAGTATAATATCCAAAAATGCATTCTTGTAGCAAATAATGTAACTCGAATAAGAGCATAAATAGCGTTGAGATTATTCTAGTCTTCTATATGACTAAAATATAATATTAATCATCTCATTTAAAACTTAAATTATTAAAAAAACAGGACACAATTTTTTTTATTTATATCTAAGCATTCAACCCTTTTAACGTGTAAAAATGAATCATTCTTTCCAATTAGATAAATAGCCACCGCTAGTGGAAAACGTTCAAATCTCAATTAATCTATTGCATGGCACTTTAACATCAAACTTTATAAAGATAAGATTTGCCAGCATATTTCTAGCTTTATAAAGCCAACTTTTATTTCTTTGCTTGTTTTAATGCTCATAATTTTGAAGTAAGACGTGCTTTCAAATATGTGACTATAATATTTGGCCACATAGTAATATCCGTTATGATAATATTATTAAAAAATAATGCAATTCGAAAATAAATAAATAGTTGTTTAAAGATTGAAGCATTGAACTCAAATAGTTTATAAGTTCTTAGTTATTTTTTGCAATATTCTGAATTATTCACAATATCTTGAAGAGTCTCGTTTTGCTCACGTCTTTTACTTTTTAATAATCATTTCTCTTTGAACCAATTTTCAATCAAACATACTTCAATATAATAATTTGTATGTGGACCCTTAATTTTTCCCTTTCTTTAACCTCACTTTGTCCAAAAATATATATATATTTTACTCAAATTTTTTTTTGTAAAAAATCTCTACTAAATAGGGGCACAATCTAAATGAGTAATCGAATAAAGCAAGCAATCTATAATCCTTTAACAGTAACATATTTGCAAAAAAAACTTACAGCAATTTCATTTGGACAGAAGAGTGCTTCATAAAAATGCACCAAAAAAAAGAGTGTTGTGTGGGACCATGTTGTGATAAAAAATGGCAAAAAAGCACCCACGCATCCTAGTGCTGTCTCTCTTCTATAATGGTTCCGTGTGTACAGAATTGTACACACAGCGCTGCTGAAAAACTTATCCCTTTGAAGAATTTGAAGCTGTAAGATGTCAGCATCAATGGTCTCTTAATGTAATCTGATCATCGCATATCCTATCTAAAAAACTACAAACCTTCACAAAATCTTGACATATGGTCACTATTTTTTTCTCAGGCTGGTGCCTTGGAAACATTTTGTTTTTGTGCAAATGTGACATGTCTAATCAGAGTTATAATGAATGCGAACTATCAATTGTGTCCATGACTCCCTTACCTCAATCTGTTACAATCGTGAGGCAATGTCTCACAACTAACAATAGGAAAAGGTCACCGAACCATCTAAATGGCTAAGCAGTGCCCTCGGCATTTCCACCTTGAACACCGGTTGAAGTTTCAAACTCTCTTCCAAATTTAACAAATGAAAAATAAAATGTGGCATTAATATAATTAGGCTACATGCTGTCAAAAGTGTATTGATGCTTAAGACAACACTCGATTGGTATGGTTTCTAAGCATGAACTATAAAGAACTCTAATAATCGTACAATCCAATCAATGGAATTCAAAAAGTCCACGCAAGGTACAATCTTACATCTATCAATCTTATGAACTTTGTTATTTGTACACTTCGGTTGACACTTACATTGTTGTCAACAATGCATTGTATGAAAAAATCATCTGAAATTCAAACTGTCCAATTTGATTACATTATGTGACAAGGTGTAAAACAAAGTGTATATGTAACAAGGTTCTTCTAGTATAATTTCATCTTGCAATCTCCAAGACCATCATATAAGTTGAATGAGCTCATTTTTTGCAAATATTTATCACATTCGCACTTTTAAGACTACCAAGAAGGATTCAAGATGGTTAAATTTTCACATTTTTTGCTTATAATCCCTCTCAAAATATTTATTCCCTAATTTAGGTGACGTCAGTGCAGACCCACTCCCGCAATGTACTAATAAGCAGCTCATGTAACTGCACGCTGGTTATTGGAATAATATTCAGAGACATTAAGAATATAGCCATTGTTAGGCTAAAGATCAGGTTTAGGTTTAGGGTTCTGCACCTCATTCCTGTCATGACTAAAGAAAGACAGTAGTATACTGTATATATTGCACAGGAAGCTGCCCCCAACAACGTAAAGAAGAATAATGCTGAGGAAACGGGGGAATAAAAACAGGGTGAATTGGGAGCCTATGATTGTGTGTTTTCAAGTGTTATTTTTCTTTCCAATTTTCAATGAAAGATTGTCAAGTGTTGTTTGGAAATAATTCTGTCATTTGAATCTGACCCATGATTTTTGAGAAGTAGAGAGAAACAAAGCAGATGATTTTTACAGCTAATAGATTGCTTGTATATATTAAGAGGTCGTGGTTGACCCAACAATTCGAATGAACTGGGACGGATTCAGACGAGTGAACGCAGGAGATCGCCCAAGATATGGAAGAGAAAAATTTTCTGCCGAAATCAGTACGGACAGCATTGCTGGTCGAGTGCTAACTTTGTCCCTGCTAATAGGTTATAATATACGTATTTAAGTATAGGAACTCAGCCAGCTAATAGGGTAGGGCTAGGGTTTCCCAAGATTGCTTTAGTATTTGCTTTACGTCATGTCCTCGCCAGTGCCCTCTGGCATGTGGCCAATGGGCTATGATACAAAGGTGAAAAGCAGAAGAAATCGTGTTTGACATTAAACCAGCATGTAATGTAAAGTTCTCGAGATCATTTTTTTATCATTATTCATCTATAAAAATATAAGACTTGTTTGATCGTGATTACGAAAATTAATTTTTAGAAATAATAGTGAATTCCACCTATAATAAAAGTAAAAAATGAAAGCTGAAATGATGAAATAACGATCAAAAAATTGATATTTTTGGATGAAAAATCAACACAGATTGAAAGATAAGTTCAACTAACCTTTAAATTAATAAATCTTTATTAGTGACTTTTCTGTTAAACTGGTATAAATTTAATTAATCTTCTTCACTTTATCTCGATTATCCCTTTCCATGTTTCAGTAAATACCCACTTTTCTGAGTTAAAAGTGGTCATCAATCACTCAGGGGCTTAATCTCTAGTCTTCTATTTAACCCTTGCACATGTCAATCACTTTTCTGAGTTAATTAGTATTCATTTCATTCTTTACCCTTCATTAGTACATCTTTTTGTGAGTTAAACTGGTTTAATTAGATCTTAACTTTATCAATAAAGCAAAACCCTTTTCCAGCTTGTTTATTGAATGGTGCACTAAACAGTTAAGGGTTTATTGCCATAACACTGTGAGCTCCAAGTTAAAAACTCGTGCTTAACTCATTCGTCTTGTAATCATATCTTTCCACTTTATTTATTCCGAAAGATTAGTTAAAAAGTTTCACATTCCTCAATATTTTAATGATTTTTGTAGGGCCCATCAATCACGACTTGTACAGTAACGTGATTCGACAAAATGGTGACTAGTTCAAAAGTATCAAACTTTTTTCGTTTAATGACACTATTGTTAAAATTCAATTGCTTGCTTCAACTTCCTACACACTCTTGAATTTTCATTTTAAAGGGTAAGTTTATTGAGATTGTTGAAATTGAGTGAATATTTGTTTTAAATAAAGAAATGTTTAGCTTTCTTATTAGCATTTTGTGTCGTCTTATCAGATTTTAATGGCCATTAATTCTTTTGCATGACAAGACTCGTAAATATTCCACGAGGGTTCTAGGCTATGGCATTGGATATATTCTTGCTAGTGGGAGATTGAAAAATCTTTAAGATATTTATACCGAGTCCGAGAGTACAACTTTTGGCCGACAACATTTTGCTTTTCCTCATCTAATTCATACCACTATGAAAGGAGGTGAACCCAGATGCCCCGCAACGATTCTTTGAGATTCATCGTTCTTTTTCTCTTTTTACTACTTTTTTAACCACAAATTCTTCAAAAAATCAAATAAGGACTAGATTTTAATTGAAAATTATTTTCATCTGCCCATGATTTTGCCTGGCGTGAAGAAGAAATACAAATAATACCTTACAAAATGGGGAATCTTCAAGTTTTTCCCAGGCACATTGCTCACAAGAAACAAGAGGTTCAATGAGCTCAAAAAATTATCAGTATCTTCAACGAAGTATTTACAATCAAGATGTCCTTTTCTATCCATCAATAAAAAGCATCACCCCACAATTTGGAGTATGATGATAGCACCATCCATCCGATACTAGAATTAAATTATTTAGTATAAATCAACCTAGGTCATACACCAAAGGTCCAATTATAATGGCCGTTAACTCCGACCTTTATTCAGACTTGACCATGCTTTCTTCAGCAGCTGCCTACTTCTTGAGTACATCTAATTTAATTTGCCAAAACGTAAGTGCAGTCACTATGCGTGACCTGAGTATAAATATTCCTTTATAAGTTTGAACGAGAATGAAATTTTACTTCACATAACTAGCTGATCTATATTAAGGAAACATGTATGAATGATCACAAAAAGGCTAGCTCCAAAAGCAGCTGGAAAGCTTGAATCATAGTATAAGCAGAAGCCTACTCAAAAGCACTTTACACATTTATCTTCTACATAAAACTTATAAATTCTTGCTTTAAGAAACACCAAGCATGGACAGCAGAGGTCTTGTCACACGGAAGTGGACTTGACGACAAGAGTGAAAGATATTGCTTAGATGATCATAGTTTCTGGATAACCACTGAACTCAATGGTCCTGCTTGCTCTATGGTCTGGGTGGGGTCGGTGAGGACCTTAGGAGGAAATCCAACCGTCTGAGAATGATAAGGTCCTGGTTCCTCCAGGCCTTGATCCATCAATGAAGGAACAGATATGACCTATTGTATGGTAGTAATTGAAGTGAGCAACCATGCAAGTCCCATCAGCCAGCCTAAGTTGAATCGAGGTGGATGGCAGTGATTTATCCACTACCATGCCCATTGAAGGTGAAGGAGCAGTGTTGAGAGAAGAAGAAACATCTGCTTCTGGAACAGGTTCACTAACAGAGCTACTTCCTAGGGTTCTACCCTTTCTCTGGTTCCTGCAACTAAAGAAAACGTTATCACCTTTTCATTGATTCTTTCTTCTACATTTGCACATGCACACAACTGGTTGTACATTGCCACTATGCTTAGGGTTGGGATATAGAAACAAAGAAAAAGGATGTTCAACAATCTTCTAGAAATCATAAAGGAGAAGTGAATAATGCAAACATCAAAATAAATATCCCATCTTGCACAAACTAATCTTCCTTGTGAGGTTATGAAAGTAAACTCATAGTAGACAATTTCAAAGAAAAGCAATGAAAAAGTTATTCTCGAGCCCATCCAGTAAAGGAGAGGAAGAACTGAAGGGATGTAAAAAAAGATACTATATGGACTTACAGGGCATTCCTCATCCCTCCTTATGAGATTAACATGAACAGAGGATCTTCTGTCAGCAGGTTCCCGCTCTTTAGGGCACTCAGATTTTCTGATGCTCTGCAATTATCATCACAAGTCATTGCATCCTTAAAGACTTCAACACGTGATCAAAATAAAAGAAGGGGACAACAGTCAAAACTCGAGGATATATTTGATGAAATGATATTTAAGCATAAACACTCAAAATTAGACACATGTAGGCAATAGATAATGTTGGAGAAAGAAGGGGAGACAGTAGTTTCATGAGATTTAAGCACAAAAATGTTGTTTTTTGGAAAATGTGTGAGCTAGTTATGTACTAGCTCTACCTATGTAAATGAAACGCCATTTATTTGGCTACTAGCAATATATTTCTAGCATTTCAATCCAAAATATCAGTCTGAGACAATCTTCAGCCCAGATTCATTGATTTTCTTTTATTTTTATTACACATTGCCTGTAACAGTGAAACCATTTCTCCAGAAAACAATATTGTGTACAACTACAATGTACTCGGAGAAGCAGATGGCACACTTTCACCAGAGAGTAATCTTCTGGTCCCAGCATGCAGCAAAGCTCCTTAATCTTGAAGATGGTTGAAGATTCTCCAAGGGCCCTTGCATGGCTCCCAACTGCCTAGCTTGATCAAAGATTGCATCCACATCATTACCCTTTTAAGGATCTTGAACTAGCATGCTACTGCAAGTATTATGATAAATAGGTCAAAGCATGCCACTGCAAGTATTATGATAGATAGGACAGGTAATTAAACTAAGAGAAGGGGTTTTCAATTTCTAAAGAATCAAAAGAGCGTTTATGTTTATGTTTCGTCAGCAAAGATAAAAAGAAAAGATATGAAACAGACATGGAAAACAATGAAAACGAGTAAGATGCTTAGATCAACACAATAGTTCCAACATATAGCAGTCATTCCAATTCCGAATTTATTCAAGCATGCTAAGCATTCAAAAAGAACTAAGGATAAAAACTATTTGAGGGAATGTGATTGTGATAGAGAAGCTATAAAATTTCTGAATTGACCACAATCCCTTTTTACAGTCAATTCAAGATATCCACAAACTGGAAAAAAATTGGTCAATCCTCTCCATATTCTTAATTTTTTACCCTTCCTTTCTCCTTGTTTCTTGAGGGGACTGGGGAAGTAGGAATGATAACTTGGGTGGTTCAGTCAAGTATCTCCATGTTTAGGTAAATCGACTTGCACCTCTACTTGTTCTCTCAACCTGCCTGGCTGCCTCAACTCAAGCTTTCTCCCTTTACAATCATTAACAATCTTTGCTTGAATCTGAACCAATCAGTGAGACAGCTATACTTAATCTATCCACTTCTTAATTGAAGCTCGAAATGAAGACATGAAAAAATTTGCATATAATGAAAAATGATGGGATCAGAAAAGATTATGCAGAATTATGGATACAATGTGCCAAGCAACCACTATGGACATTACTACCACCAGCCTCGTGAATGTACAAGAGGGAGGAGTGGGTGGAGGGTGAACAGACAGAAATCTAGAGAACATTGGGAAATTTGTTTGTTTATCTATAACCAGACACAATATAAGCATTTTTCCATTTTTTGGATTCCTTGGAGGCCCAATGAATTGGGATTTCCCTATTGGTCCAGATCATTGCCCCCCCCCCCCCCCCCCCCCCCCCCCCCCTTCCCCCCCCCCCCCCCCCGCGGAAGGAGGCTTTCTTCGCCTTCCACCAAAGGAATTGATGGGGGCCAGCACACGCGGTGGAGCATGTGGTTTAATTCGATGCAAAGCAAAGCCCTTTTCATAACCGGGATAGCTTGGGGCTAGTTTGATGAACCCACACCTGACATGAACCGACACAACCCATAAATCTTAACTTGTTAGAGCATCTCCTACAAATCTCTATTTTTAAAGAGCATATTCTACAATTTAAAAAGTATCTATAAGTTTAGAGTACAAATTTCAGTACTAACATTTCATTTTACTACTACCGCAAATATTTATTATTTTTTCAGATCTTTTATTTTCACCGGCTTCCCTCCAAATTTTTATATTTTATTCCATTGAAAATTGAAATTCTTTGAATGCATTTAATTATAGAGAATGCGTTTACACTCTCTAAATTAAAATGTTAATTTAAAAAGTCTTATGGAGCATAATTTTGAGATCTTATGTTTAAAGAATCTCTTGCCCTCCCCTCAATAAGAAAAAACAGAAAAGATAGGTATCAACTATTTCATTCCAATCACACCGAGTGAGGACAATAAAATATCTTTCACTAACAACAAGAAGTAGATTTCTACATTTAACTTCCATAAAGAGACGAAAAATAGGTAATAAGCAACACATACAGTCCAAAAACTGAAGGAAATGAAATTGCAAGAATCAATAGAGCCCTGTATAAGCAGAATTCCACAAGCCATGCTTGGTGCTGTAACAGGCAAATAGCAATGCTACTTACACAGAGAAACTAAATTGATCTATAACTATAAAAATTTAGAAACGTTTAATCATATTGCTCTATCAAACTCCTGAATTCTATTTCATTATACTTCCCATAATAAGCAACATCGAATAAAAGAAGTGTAAGAAAAAGAATCAATTTGCATCGCTTAAGGGCAATAAATATAGTTACCCCCAACTCAAAACTGTGCAGTACATAACCTATCCTACGATAAAGCAGTACGAAAATCTCCCAAAAATTCTCAAGCTCGTGTATGCACTACCCAGGTTGATCTCACTCATTTACATTACAGTAATGATGTACTAATTACAATCTTCTATGCAATAAGCACAATTGACACGTATATAATTTAACACCAGTCGATCAAAAAACGACAAATAGGTAAAAAAATTCGGGGTTTCTTGAAATAACAGGGACCTCTTTTCGCCGCCTGTGTAATACTCTTGGGGACCGTCCGAGTCGCTGTCGGAATCGTGACCAGAGGGCCGGTTCAAATCGGAGAGTGTACGGATGCTGCCAGCCCGGCTGGACAAGGGTTTTGATGGTTTCTTGTCGCGAGAAGACATTATTGATTTCGTGTGCTTCGAGAAATTGACAAGATCGTAAACCCGTACAAATTTACAATGTTAACATTTATCAAGTACACGCTGTTTGAACTTTGATCTCCATTTTAATTTTAATGTTTTTTTTCATTTAATCAAACTCTCTTTAATAAAATAATATTATACGTAAATTAAAAAAATAAATTATAACCACAATTTTCCAAAAAAATCACAATTTCAAAATATGTTTTTCCCAAAAATACATTAAAATGAAGCTCAAACAAAGGCTTATGGAAATGAAAAATCATTTTTATAATAAATAATTTGATACAACTCTTTAAGCGGTATATAATACATCAAAACCTCAAAATTTCATAAATTTTGTGATTATAGAAGATATTATATGAATTTTGCTTAGAAAAATATTGACACTTACAAGGCTGAAAGCACAATCCTGGAATGGAAAATTAAATTTTATATACAATTTTTCAATGGTACAAGATTGAGTTGATTGTTCCAATATTCACCAACTTATGATCGCGATTTACTTATTAAATTTCATAGTGCTTCACAGTGTTTACTAGGCTTTGCACTTTTGCTCTCCTCAATCCATCACTCTTAAAATTTCGTAAACTTATTCGTTAACGTTGATAACAAAAATTTCATGTGATAAGTTACGATAGTTAAAAAAATTACGAGGTTACAACAATACAAAAGGAGGCTCTTTTATAATACTAGGTTAGGTTACCAATTTGGACCACAAAGGAAGGGATAAATGGGCCATGACTCAAGAGCCATCCAATAGGTGAATTATTGGATTGTGAGCAACATTAATTCCTTATGCTACTTCCAAAAATCTATATCGTTTTTGGGTCAAATCTTTGGACTTAGTTGTTGGTAATCAATTTACCATCGGCCTAGGCCTATGAAAATATAATCCGACGTTTTATATCGTCACCTAAAATTTGTTGGATATCAAAATCCAACATGTTTCTCAATTTCATATCTTAGCATATTGTTTCGCGCGGATAGTCGCTAACAATTAAAAATGAGTCAGACGATTGTGTAAGGGACAAACCTCTTGAGACAAAATCCCAAAAAGGGGTGTTTTATTGGCAATGACTTTACAATTGGAATTTAAACAGAAATGCCTCTAAGGGACGCAAGCACACGAGTACTGAAAAGAAATGTTTTAAGTCTAAACTAAGAAATTGAAATTACATATTCTCTGTTTAAGAGTATTTGATTCGGGGTCTTCTGCTCTATGTCTTTTCTTCCTTTTATATTCCTTTAATGCTCTCTTTGTGATCAACCGCTTAATTGCTTTATAACTGCCCACTTTCTTCATGGTGGTCAACTTATCGTGGAACTGCCGTCTCTAACTGCTGTCATTACTCTTTGTTGTTCAACCGTCCTCAACTGAACATTCTTGAATCGTGGAACGTGATAAGATTATCCAATAACTGCTTCGATAATTGCACTTTTGGATAACCATAACATCTCATGTTTGCTAAAATCCTGGACGATGGTCATAACTCTGGGCGACTGCAAGGCACTTCATTCGCTCGGATCATGGGCGTCTTGTAAGTTTGGGCGATGATGTTACTGCGTTCGTGGGCTTCCACTGCATTCATTAATAACCCTATTTGGGCCTTTATCCTGAATTGTCCAGTTGGGCTTCATTCTTTGGGCTATTGAATTGGGCTGCGCTTTTAGCATGTCAACAATTACCCCCCCAATATGGCAGAATGAATACCAATTATTAATTTTTGTCATATTCACTTTGTGTTTCCCAGCAACATTTGAAATTCCCAAGAATTTCAATCATTATTTTCTTCCATAGCCTGAAAAGGTGCGATTGCAAACCCTTATAACCCCCAAATACACGTCATTTCATCGCACTACTAAATCATGCCTCATTGCTTCACGCTTCTCTCTCACAATATTATTGTTCATCTTCTTGCTTCTCTGCTACGTTTCTCAAGCAAACTTCAACAAAACTTTATTTCGTTCCTAATGGCTGCTTCACAATCCCAATCTAGTGATTCTTTCAGTTTTGAAGACTTCCAGAAACTCCTCACTCGGCCATATATAACTCCTAACTTCCTTGCACCAGCCAATGCCGAACTCAACGAGTTCTATCTAGGTCCCTCATTCAATAATGCCGAGGCCGCCGAACAAGTGGCGGTGGGCCAGCTATTCCCTTGTACTCAAGACCCTCCGTTACTAAACTCTTTGCCGCTGAGGCCGCTTCGCGAAAGAGGTATTCGCACTTGGCCTAAATCTGATGTTGTTTTCCATAGATGGCATACTCGCCTTGTGGACTATGGTCCTACCAAGGTAATTTTTGATAATGTTAGGATTTCTGATTTGCTAGAAATCTCTCTTCAACCCCCTATTTTTGATTCAGCGCTTTTCCCTATTGCATTAAGTTTTTGGTCCTCTGAATATAATACTTTTGTTTTCCCTCTTGGTCCCATGTCCATTACTTTAAGGGATGTTGGGGCCTTAGTAAATTTGCCACCTTTGGACGATACCATTTTCCCTAGTATTTTGATTTCTGGTATCGCCCCAAAATTTGACCAAAAACTCACCGAGTCCTATTCAAGCCTGCAAAGCTGTTATAATCACTCGAGCGCTGAGCCTTCTCATGCTGAGCGTGTGGCCTTTCTTCAGATTTGGCTTTGTAAATATATTCTGTGTGTGCCAAGCCTGAAGCCTTCTATGAGATATTTACCCATAGCGCACGAATTGGCGCGTGTTAGGCCTCTGAATTTGTGTTCTTTCTTTTTGACTGCCCTCTATAGAGGTATGGCTTCTCTCCAATTCCAATTAAAGAATGGTGCATCTCCCACTGGCAGTGGGGCTCTTTGGTTCACTTAAATGTGGTTGAGAGCCTATTTTCCATCACTTGGTGTTCTATCCCTTTCCCTTCATTCTGCTAGTTGTTATGGCCTAGCTATTGACCCACTGGGCCCTGTACATATGTCCAATAGGGATATTTTTTCATTCTTTTATACCTTGAATTCAATTCCTTCTTTCTTTCATTTTCCTCCCTTTTTAACTCCTGATTATGTGCATCCCCCATCTACCCTGGACAATACGAGCACCTCTTTGCTCGTTTGGGTTCAATTTTTGACCAAGAGGGAGTTGTTCCATGATATTTTAACTGGAACTAATGCCAAAGTTGGGGTTGAAATATATGCTCCCCAATTTTTTGCTTGTCAACTTGGTTTCGGCCAAACTTGGCATGTTCCCCCTTGTTATTCAAGAAATTTGATAGATCGCTTCTACACCATAAATAAGGCAGAGGCAGAAACTATAAATGCTCGCAATATTCTTTTGACGAGTAACTTTTCATTAGCTCCTTTCAATCCTAGCCATGCCACCCATCCCCTTTTTGAACAACTTTGGCCATCGGTGCAACGCAGATTGTTTGCAACTGATGCCAATCGCGCTTTCCATTCACTGGATCAGCCGGACATTTCTTCCACTTCCCCTGTTTTGGTCACCCCTGTGTCCATTAGGAGTCCTTCCTCTTCTGCTCGTGCTAAACAGTCTGTTCGTCCATCTACTTCCCTTTCTGCCAAGCCTACTGCATCTAAAAGTATCACAAGTCGCAAACGGCCAGCCTCAGCATCTCCCATTTTGGAGGATGATGATGATGACACTCCTCTCATTGTCAGGAGAAAGGTAATTAAATTAGTTTACTCACAAGCATACCTTTCTATTCCTGAAACTTTTCTATGTGCTGATGTTTTATTCGGATTTCTCAGAAAAGCTCACCCTCTCCTTCGAAGGCTTTGGTGTTGGCAGCTCCTGCTTCATCACCTTCTGCTGAGGTTGCTTCATCCAAACCAACTGCGGAAGGGACTACGCTTAAAGAGACACCTTCAGTCCCGGAATCTTCATCACAACCAATGGATGAGCCACCTTCTTCTCAGGGCGTCAACCCCCCAAACGTTTGAACCAGAAGGTAATACATTTTTTGATGTTTTAGCTTTGCTTATGCTATTGGTTTTTGATCTGTTGCTTTTTAAGTTTTGCAGATACTCCCATGGGTTTGCCCGTTGTGGCAAGGTCTTCTCGCTCAGGCAAGGGGAAGTTCTCACAAGTGGTGGAGCCACAGGTGGTAGATTTGGCTGGGGATATGCCACCTCCCAAAATTGCTGATGAGGTAATCTTTGCTTCACTTTTATTTTCACTTTGTTCATTGTAGTGAAAACCTTCAATGTTGGCAACTTTCTTTGCAGGATGCTGATAAGATTGTGTGTTCCATCCAGGACTTGTTCACTTCCTGGGGACAAGTCAAGACATCTTGTTCTACTTCAACTAGTCGTCCTTCTGCTTATTCAGAGGAAGATATGAAGTTCCTCAAGCAGTCGATATTTGAGTATGTGTCCTTTATGGATATGGACATCGGTCAGGCTAGTGCTGCCAAACATAAGGATAAGTTTGAGCATTTAAGTGCGAAGTTAGAGCAAGCATTGACACTTCCGTCGCTCAATCTTTCTGCTGATTTTAAAGCGACATTGAAAGTTGTCCATTTCGAGGTCCTCTCCTTGCTGGCCAAAAATGTTGAACTGAAGGCCAAAAGTACTCAATATCTTCGCACTGTATCTGAAAGAGAATATTTGCTTCTGGAGATCAACAAAGTTGAGGACGAATTGAAAGAAATGTCTTCTGAAGTCATGATTGAAAACTCTTTGATGACCAGTTTGGCTGCACAGATGAAGGAGCTTCAAGCAAAGATGGACGACTGCAAGGCGAGAATGGCTGCCAAAAAAGCAATGCCTCCCAAGGAATTGAGCGAACCAAGTCTTTGGTCGAGCAGTACAAGAAGTTAGAGGTTGATGATGATTTTGTGGCTGAGTTGAATGTCACTTCTTCTCAGCAGAGCGAGAATTGGGGGAGACTTAGGGAAAGGATTCGTTTAATCTGGGGTGATTTGAATTAAGAAATCTAATGTCTTAACTTTTCTTTTTGTAATTTCATATTAATTTTTCCTTTGTAACCTCGCACTGAATTCTGAACATACCAGCAACCATTATCATTAATGAACGACTAACTTGTCTTCTTGTGTATTTATTGACGTTGTCTTTAATCGTCAACCTCCCAAACATTTAACTGCTTTATGCTAAGATTCATGCACATTTTCTCTTGGTATTTCTGTCTCTTTCCCCAAGATTTCGGGCCATTTGATTCTAGTTACTGGGCACGAATGTGGCTGTTCATATTCTATCTCTTCACCTTCACGCCTCTATAAATGCACTTATATTTCACACTTGTCATTTTCGCTTCAATTTTCTTCTTCAAAATTAATTTGCTGCCATTATTTGGCATTTTGACAATCGATCCAAAACCTTCGTCTTCCATGGAAATGGATCATTTGATCCCGCCCATTTTGCCATCTTTCTTGATGTCACCTTTGGTATGGGAGATATAGAAAATATTCTTTGGCCAAAAACCTATTGTCAATTTTATCCCGCAAGTGGACGGATCGTAACAAGTAGTAAAGTGGACCTTTTGAGTCCGGATTATCGTTTCCACAAGAACTATATTTTAGTACTTAATTTATTATTCCTAACTTCTATTTAATGAAAATAAATAAATAAATAGAAATTGAATGTGATTTTTAAATCTAAATACTAAAAAATGCAAATGGATGCAACAGAAAATGATTGAGAATTCAAATAATAAAGGACGTTAGGGTAGAACAATTCCACCTAATGGTCACCTTTACTTCGTAAATCAAGATTCATACAACCTAAAGTAGTGTTCGATCAAATTCTTCTATGGTATTCAACTTACCCCTCTCGAGTTTTCGTTGAGCCTATTTAATTAGTTCAATTGCATATCTCTATGCAAATTAAATTTAATTAAACGCAACATTAGTTCTAAGAATTCACACACGACCGCAGCAATCAATAAAGGTATCTCTACACGTTATATCAATTTATCGAATTTTAACATGTAGTCTAAACAAATAATCCATATCTCTACACAATCATTGTTCACAAATCATCTAATTAGTTATCAAGTAATTAAAAGCATTAAGCACGACATTAAAATCAACACATCAAAAATTAAAGCACTAGAATCTTAATTCAACAAAATAAAGGTATCCAATTAAGTTAGATTGTTCGCCCTAAATCAAATTTAGCTATTCATAATAATGGAAGAAACACAAGATAAAATAATGGAAGACATCACCGGGATTAATTGACGAAACGTGAATGAAATTTCAATTTTACTCCAGCCGCAGCTTCAATGTTTGGAGTCCAATTCTTCCTCAGTTTCCTGTGCGTATAAGTGATAAATTCCAGCAATTTCTGAGCTTCTTTGTGTGCCTCTCCTCAATTTCTGTGAGTGCCTCCAATATTTAATTGTAATCCCAGCTGGAACTTCTCAATTCTACCTCCTCAAGCTGCCGTATATTGGTGTGTATGTAAATATAATAATTGCCAACAGCTTCAATTCTTGCCTCCAAATCTGCTTTCGGCTTCCCTCTATGCTCTACACGTTTCTCAATTGATTTATCCAATTGTGTGTCGGGCCTTCTTCCAATTAATCCTAGCAGTCCGCAATTGAATTTTTGTCCAGCCGTCAGAAATTCTTCCGAAGTGTTGTATTTGGCCGGCTGCAGTTCTCCTTCCCAGAAAGTGCGTTCTGCTAGCTGCAAGGGGTAAATATATATGTATGTAATTCCAATTTCCATCAACAAATTCCCCCAGGTTGTCTCCCCAATTCCACCTCTCCAATTCGTCTTTTTTTTTTTTTTATTTGGCTGTTTCCACCGATTTTTTTGTCTTCAGAAAACTCTCCTCCATTCCTCTTAGTTGGTATGTATATATATATTATATATATAAAACCTAGGGCCACCCTAGTTGACTAAGAAAAGGACTCTCTCTCCTCTCTTGACTTAGCTTGTACGTGCTTATATATATAAAATAACCTAACCACAATATGACTTCAAAATAGACTCTAATAATGCCAATTGCCTGCCACCTTTGTTGACTAAAGAAAACTCTAATTCATGCATGCATGTAGGGGTTAAATCAACACCAATTGATACCATAATTATTCTTCAAGTCATTCCACTTTTTAAGTTAATGCAATGTAGTCCTTGAGTTCCTCCATTGTGCAATCAACGTCCTCTTTAATTTTTCAAGTGTTGAATTTGATCTTCAATATTGCATCCACTAGCCAATTTGTTCTTCATCCTTTTCCATTTCCTCCAAACGAGTCCATCACTAAAAACAAACTAAAATTAACTCAAGTTAAATAGAAATTAATAATTTGACGACATAAAAGCTTAATAAAATAGTCTAAATAAGTACATAATTTGTACTCATCAGCCAACAAAGTTCTTCCCATCGTCTCCATGTTCCTTACAAGGAGTTCGATGATGGAAGACAATTTTTGAGGACGCCTGCAAGCCACCTTGCTTGCTGAGAGTGCTTCTCAACCTCCTTGTCCGTCATTGCAGCGATGCATTTAGGAAGGCGATGTGAGGGTGCTTCTTCTTCCTTTCTACTTGCTGAGAGTGCTTCTCGGCCTCTCTGCTTGCCTTTGCAGCAGTGCCATCAGGATGGCAATCAAGGCCAGTACACCCTCTTACTCGGCGATCGACCAAGAGATTAGTTTGCTCTTAATTGTAGTTTATAGAGCATTTAGCATTTTGTATTTTGCAACTTTGTAATGAACGTTTGATAATAAAGGAATTTATTTGAACGTATTTCGCTCTGGTCCTTTTTACTCTACGATCGTTCAATGCGATTTGATTACACTTTAATTTTGTTCACTTTTCCATAAGGAAGGAACATATTTTTTTAAATATTTGTCATTAATGAACATCATGTGCTTGGTGCCGTCTAAATCTTCCAAATGATAGGCTCCGTTAGGCAACACATTATTTACTTTATATGGTCCTTCCCAATTGGGCGACCACTTGCCATACTTTGGATCTTTGCTATCCAAAGGGAGTACTGTTTTTCAAACCAATTCGCTCAGGCTGAACGACTTGGCTATAACCTTTTTATTATAAAATTTAGTCATTCTTCGTTTTTGAACTTGCAATCTATTTAGGACGTCCAACTTTAATTCGTCCAATTCCAATAAGTTTTGAACCAGTGATTTGGTATACTCATCACCACTTAACTTATGTTGCAAACACACTCTGATTGATTGCACGTTGATTTCCATAGGCAAAACGGCCTCTTGTCCATAAGTAAGTTGGAAAGGAATAATTTTTGTACTTAATCGAGGCAACGTCCTATAAGCCCATAAGACATTGTTTAGACATTCGTGTCAATTTCTGACATTTTCATCTATCATTTTCCTTATGATATTTTTTAGAATCTTATTAGAAGATTCTGCTTGTTCGTTGGATTGAGCGTAATATGGTGTGGAGTTCACTAACTTAACTCCAAACTCGCCCAAGAATTTATTTACTTGATCCCCATTTAAAGATATTTCGTGATCTACCATCAGAGTTTTTGGAATTCCAAATATATAAATAATGTGGTCACGGATAAATTTTATGACATTCTTTTGGGTGATCTCCTTTAAAGGTATCGCTTCTACCCACTTGGTGAAATAATCAGTTGCAATTATAACAAAGGTGTGTTGCTTGGACGATGGGGGATAAATCTTCCCTATCAGGTCTATCGCCCAACCCTTAAACGACCAAGGTTTGATAATAGGGGTCATCTCTCGTGCTGGCGCCCTTTGTATTGGACCATACTTTTGGCATGCTAGACAACTCTTTGCATACTGGACGCATGATTCTCCCATCTTCGGCCAGAAATATTCATTCCTAATAATTAACCATCTCATCCTTTGGCCAACTTGATGAGCTCCACATATCCCTTCGTGAACTTCAGCCATGATAGTTTTGGCTTCTTGCAAACTTACACATTTTAACAATATACCATCAGAGTGTTTTTTAAACAACTCTTCATCTATCAGTGTATAGTTTAGCAAACGCAACTTCACTTTTCTACTATCTCCTTTATTAGGTCCTTTAAGAAACCTTTTGATCTCTACCCTCCAATTTATTGCATCTCCATCTTGTATGCAATGAATTTCAATCATTCTCGCCCTTCTTTGGATCACGGGCAATATTGTTCCATATTCACAAGCAGACTTCCAATTTAAAACCTTTGAGTACCCTGAGGCCATCTGGGCCAATTCGTTTGCTACGTCATTATATATCCTATTAACACATTGAAACTCTATTTGGTCAAATTCTTCCAACAACTCTTGGGCGATTTCATATTGATTTATAATGGAATCACTTTGGCATTTAAAATCACCAATCAATTGGTGAATTACCAATTGAGAATCACCCCTAACGATCACATTCTTTATCCCCATATCTATCATTAATTCTAGGCTCACGATTAAGGCTTCGTATTCGACTTGATTGTTGGTGCACATTCTGTCCAAAGTGAATGCGAACTTGTAACAAATCCCTAAAGGATTTATCAATACTACCCCTACTCCTGCACCTTTGAGGTTTTCGATCCATCGAAATATAAAACCTAAGGTTTTAATTCAAATGAATTGATCTCTAACTCAATTTCTTCAAGCATATCAAGGCATGGATGATCGGCCAGAAAATTAGCCAAAGCCTAATTTTTTACTGCCTTTTGGGGTATGTATTGTACTTCGAATTTTAATAAGGCTAATGTCCAAAGGCCTACCCTTTGGAGCAAAATAGGACAAGAGAACATATACTTAACCAAATTTACTTCAGAAACTAAATAAACGGTTACAGACCGTAAATAAACCATTAATTTTGTACATGTGAAATACAATACAAGACATAATTTTTCAATGGCAGAATAATTATATTCACATTTTGTTAACCGTCTACTCAAGTAGTAAATCGCCCTTTCTTCATCAAATTGGTCTTCCTGCGCGACCATTCCGGCTATTGATTCTTCTTCAGCCGATACATACAATTTCATTGGCCGTCCTTGGATTGGTGACACCAACACTAGTGGATTTGATAAATATGTCTTTAGGCTTTCAAAAACCTTTTGATGCTCTTCTTTTCAGACGAATTCGTCCTGATTTTTTCACTTTAAAAGCGGCGAAAAAGCTTTAGTTCGCCCTGTACAATTAGAAATAAAGCGTCTTAAAAAGTTTACTTGGCCTAGAAACCTTTGCAATTCTTTTTTGTTGCTAGGTGGTTTGGCCTCTAAAATGGCCTTCGCTTTATTTTTATCAAGTTCAATCCCCCTTTTGTGTACTAAGAAACCAAGAAAATTCCTTGCATTAACACCAAATGCACATTTCAAGGGATTTAATTTTAGTTTATATTGCTTCATTCGCTCAAATGAACATCTTAATTGTTCAAAATGGTCCTCTTCTTTAAGGAATTTGACCACTATATCATCTACATACACTCCAACAAACTTGCCTATCATATCATGAAAGATCAAATTCATTGTCCTTTGATAAATTGCTCCTGCATTTTTCAGGCCGAAAGGCATAACTACCCATTCAAAACATCCTATAGACCCAGGGCATTTAAAGGCAGTTTTGTGTATATCTTCCTCAGCTATGTAAATTTGATTGTATCCTGAATACCCATCCATGAAGGAATACATTACATGTCCAGCAGTCGAGTCTACTAAAGATTCTACCGTAGGCATTGGATATTCATCTTTAGGCGTGGCAATATTTAGATTCCTAAAGTCTATGCACACTCTTAGTTTACCATTCTTTTTTAATACCGGCACGATATTGGACAACCATTCAACATATCTGGCCGTTCTAATAAAGCCTGCTTTTAATAATCGCTCTATCTCTTCCTTAATTTTAAGGAGTACATTAGGAGCGAAACGTCTAGGAGGGTGCCTATGAGGTTTAAAATTAGGCTTGATTGGTAATCTATGTTCCACCAAATCTCTATCTAAACCAGGCATATGTTCATAGGTTTAATAAAGTGATTAATTTATCACTAACCTCTTGATTGAGCATTTGGCTGATGAACATTGGGCGATCTTCTCCTTCATTGCCAATATTCACTTTAATCAGGGAGTCTTGTGCTTGAGCGTATCCAGGTTTGGCGATCCTTATCACTTCGTCATCTAGATCCCTTGTAGACACTTCTTCTTCGAAATAATCCACCTTGTTGACTTCTCGACCAATACTTTGTTCCAACTCGAATACTGCCAATTTGTCTCTTAATGCTTTCAAAGCTGCTGCTTCTTTTGTCTTGTCCTCGCATTCTTTATTGAAACCCATTAACTTGGCTTTGAAGGCCTGAATATCGGCCATTTGTCTTTGTTGCTTGCAACTCATTTAAAACTCCTTGATTATTCTTTTACCAATTACTGGCTCCTCCAAGGCCACTATGTTTGGCCTCATCTGATTAAACATTTCAGTGAGTGCATCCACCGAAAATGACTCTTCACTCTGCGCGACAATCTGAGTTTCTTCTCCATCTTGGACTACTCTGACAGGTCCATAATTTCCTTCATACATAAACCTTTCTACTAAGTTTGCTTCTGCGACAAAAGGCCTATGATCGGCCCGCACTACTTCTGCTTCGCCCTTGTCATTCCAAAAAACTAGGCATTGGTGGAGCGATGAAGGTATACAACGACTTCCATGTATCCAATCTCTTCCTAATAACACACTGTAACTAGTGGGACCATCTATTACAAAGAAGACTGTGGTCCTAGTAGTTGTTCCTATAGTTATGTCCAATGGCATAACCCCTTTGGCTGAAGTTGCTCCTCCATTGAAACTCGTCAGGATGACTTCCGTTGGGATCATATCTCCTTCTGTCTTTGCGAATTTCCTCATCATCCTAGATGGAATGATGTTTATAGCTGCTCCATTATCGACAGGCACTTTTGCCACAGGTATGCCGTTAACTAGAGCTTTAACGTACAATGGCCTCAAGTGTTTGGTCAATTTCATGGCTGGTCGCTTGAAAATAACTTTCTCGGCAGCACCTATTTCCACTTCCTGCTTGTCCCCTGTCGAGTCACCCTTTTGTGATAGGTCAACGTGCAGCATATCGCACTGAACCTCTGTCTCCTGAATTTCCTTTTTACTATTTTCTAATACTTCTTCTTCAGTTACCCAACCTGTGGGAGGAGGCATTATTCTTTGAGGTGATCCATACTTTTCAGAGCGAGGAACTCTCTTCTTCCTTTTGGGCGTTCCGTATAGCACGTAAAAATCAAAAGAACGCCTAGATGGTTCTCCCAATAAGTCTACTTCACGAACTCCATCTCGATGTAGTTGCTTCAACAGAGTGTTGTACGATACTCCTCTTCTTCTTCTTTCTACCTCTAGATCGATTTCTTCTTCGATGTCTGTCATACAATCATCTTCTTCACCATTGTAGGCCTCTCTAGAAGTTTGGCCTTCTTCATATTCCAGCATGCATGCTTCTTCTTTGTTATCCTCCATTTCTTCTTCTCCCTTCTCTTTATTCTTGAACTCATTGGCTAGTAAATAGTTATTAGCCACGACAGGAGGTAACGTACCAAACTGAATAGTAAGGGGCTGATCTAGATCTTCTCCATCCCTTTTGTCTCGCTCAAACTTCGACCTCCCAGAAGAAATTTCTAGCAATTTTTCCATAGGTTCGCCTATTCCAGTCTCTTCACTGTCTTTGAGAATATTTTGATTGGCTGCCTCGAGTAGTCTAGGTGCCTTTGGATGTAGCATTCCCTGTTGTTGCCTCATCATTCGCCCATAGTTCCGTTAAAAATGCCTTTGTTGGGTTCTAGTCATCTCGTTGAAAGGTATCGCCCTTCCAGCCTTATACTGGAACGAATGCCATACATTTGGTTGGCGAGGTTGCAATCTGAATGTTCTTCCATTATTTACTAGCTTGAGCTGCCTTTCAAAAGGCAGTCTCTTATAGAATGATGTACCCTGCCCTCTACCAGGTTAAGCGTTTGGGAAAAAATTAGGGCGATGGTGATGCAGCCATATCCCTGATTTCTCTGCACTTGCACTCACTTCTTTTTTGCACTTTGCACATAGGACGTCTTCGTCCTTTTTGGGCTCCTTCCCTTTGATACATTCAAAGACACTGGGAGGTGGTCCAGCTTCTTCTTCTCCATCATCTATAACCAACTTAAATTTGGGTAACTTGTTTCTGAAACCAGACGTCACCATGTTCACTCCAAGTGACTGTGGAAAAGGATTTTCATCCACTGCCATCTTTCTCTTATCCTCGAACGTAATTTGTCCTTTTTCAATGGCATCCTGTAACACATGGCGAAAAATCAAACAATTGTTAGTCAAATGTGATCATGCATTATGCCACTTACAATATTTTTTACCCTTAATTTGTTCAGGGCTTGGCAATTTATGCTTATCGCTCAGCTTTATCTGCTTATCCTTATATAATTTATCAAATATAAGGTCAGCTTTGATTACATCGAACGAGAACGTTCTAGCCTTTATGTTTTCATTTTTTATAGGCTCATCTTTGCCTGACAGTCCAGGCTTAGCCATTATAGGACAAGTATGTGTGTCTCCTTTAACTAATTCAACCAAACACATTTCGGTCTGATCGTAATACTCGTCATTAATGGTATGAACATCAAAATTTGGATCTCTATAATAAGTCCCTTTGCTGGAATTTTTCATTTGTTCTTCCTCTCTTATTAATCGTTCATACTTAATCACGTTCACGCTCAATTGGAAAAGATCAAGAAATTCCTTGTCTTGGAACTTCTTCTTCAAATCAAAGTTTAGACAACTTTGAGCGATTTTGACAAACTCCTTTTCGGGCAAAGGTACAAAACATTTACTTCTTGCTGTCTTAAACCTTTGAAGGAAACCTTCTGCCCATTCATTTGGCATTTGACGTAGATTCGCCAAATCGGCCAAAGTAATTTCAAACTCAGTCTTATAAAACTGAGCGTGGAACAATTGCTCCAATTGTTGCCATGTTTGAACAGAGTTTGCTAGCAAATTGATGAACCAGGAGAAGGCTACTCCTGTTAATGAACTAGGGAATAGCCTCATTTTATGGTAATCAGTTACGTCACCACTTTGCAGTGTGAATCGCCCTATGTGTTCTAGAATAGACACCTCTCCTAAACCGGTAAACAATGAGAATTCTGGTACTTTATACCCTCTAGGCCACGGATATGCTTGGTCTACCCAATCAGGATATGACTTTGTGTAAGTCAGCCTAATGACAGGACGTACTCCGAAAGCCATCTGGTCCTGTACGATTTTCATAATCTGATTCCTCAACATGACGTTGGGGTCATATGGAATCCCTCCAGGTTGGTTGACCGGTTAATTTGCTTGAAGCCTGATGTTTGGTCCTTGATTGGGAACAAAGTTACCATGATTTGGGTCATTGTTACCATTAGCCTGAACATTTATTCCCTCATTAACACGTGGGGTATTCTTCCCAGTATTTAGGACATTATCTCTTATATTTGGATTACCCCCCAAGTTAGACGTACCAATGCCACTATTCTGATTTGGTATTGCACCACCTCTCTGGTTTGAAGTAGAGGGATCAAAAGGTGGTTCTACCCCTTGATTCAAACTTAGGACTGGGGGATTATGTCCCACAATTGTCCTAGTTTGAAAGTGGTTTGTAAGAGACACAACTGGCTGACAAATTTGGCATACCAACTTATTCATTATTTCGTTCAAAGTATTCAGTTATTTGGCCATGTTATCATAATGTGCATTCCCATTCTGGGTAAATCTTTCTATATTATGAATACTTCGTAGATTTACCTGTTCAACGACATCTTGTGTGAGTTCTCCAAGTAATGCACGCATGGTTCGAGGACTCAACTCTGTCATTGGTTCGTAGCGACTGTGATTGCTCTGATCCTGTCCATCTGTTCGTGGAGAGCTATGCTGCTCCTCATATCGCTTGATCACAGATTGGACTCCTCCCTGGCTTGCCGTTTCCTTATCGGATTTCTGAAGCATATTGTTTCACCTTTTCTATCTTCAACACCAAACACCAATGTCCCACCGGGCGTGCCAAATTGTTTCGCGCAGGTAGTCGCTAACAATTAAAAAGGAGTCAGACAATTGTGTAAGGGACAAACCTCTTGAGACAAAGTCCCAAAAAGAGGTGTTTTATTGGCAATGACTTTACAATTGGAATTTAAACAGAAATGCCTCCAAGGGACGCAAGCACACGAGTACTGAAAAGAAATGTTTAAAGTCTAAACTAAGAAATTGAAATTACATATTCTCTGTTTGAGAGTGTTTGATTCGGGGTCTTTTGCTCTATGTCTTTTCTTCTTTTTATATTCCTTTGATGCTCTCTTTGTGATCAACCGCTTAATTGCTTTATAACTGCCCACTTTCTTCATGGTGGCCAACTTATCGTGGAACTGCCGTCTCTAACTGCTGCCATTACTCTTTGTCGTTCAACCGTCCTCAACTGAACATCCTTAAATCGTGAAACGTGATAAGATTACCCAATAACTGCTTTGATAATTGCACTTTTGGACAACCATAACATCTCATGTTTGCTAAGATCCTGAGCGATTCGAAAGTTTGGACGAGAACAGGGTCATAACTCTGGGCGACTGCAAGGCACTTCATTCGCTCAGATCCTGAGCGTCTTGTAAGTTTGGGCGATGATGTTACCGCGTTTGTGGGTTTCCACTGCATTCATTAATAACCCTATTTGGGTATTTATCTTGAATTGTCCAGTTGAGCTTCATTCTTTGGGTTATTTGAATTTGGCTGCACTTTTAGCATGTCAACACATATTATGGACGAAAACTTGTCCCTTTATGATTTACTTTGGACCAAAACTTGAAGATGCAATAAAAACAGACAATTTCGATGTTATGTAATTTACACGAGGAAAGTATTTTCCAGGTTTAAATCATTGAAATAATGACATCATATATGAAATATTATTGTGATCTAGAATTTTCCACTTCCTCAATTTAGCATATATGTCCATAGGCAATAATTGGAGCATATTGGATTTATTGGTACACACCGATTGCCAAGTTTGGTATCTTGTCTGATTCAATAGTCACTTGATTCGCTTTTGAAGTTAGACTTGATACAGAAGGGGGGACGACAAGAGGGGGTGGGGTGGGGGATGGGTAGATTATATACAAAAAGTATGTTTGGGAAGCATTTATATATAATGAGTGACGGGTTGTATTTTTGGGTCACTTGACATCTATGGATACAAACGATTTGAATGTTTATAAACATGATCGAATCATAGGCATAAACTAGGGACGTAGAGTTGCAAAGTGAATAGTCATTTGGGTTATTGATAGTAAGAGGCCGTGTCATATTTTTAAAATTCTTGGCCAATCATATCTCCATTATGTGTCTTTTCATTGCATCTTAGGAATCTTAGAAATAATCTTCAATTGGAGTATGTAACGTTTACAGTGTTGGGATCTTGTGTTGGTTTTATCATGCAATTGAACGAGCTATTTAACCTTATATTTGGTTTCTAAATTTGTTATCTTAATGTGTATTTGAAAAAAATTATAATTTCGGCTAAACATTAATTTTAATCACATATTCATAAAATTTATATTATTACTCACTTATCCATCAATCATTTTTTATCACCTAATAATTTCAATAACTTATAATTTTATCCAATAATTTCTTGGAAAATGAACAACACAAGCTAAAATTTATAATTTATTTCTGTTGTAAAATAATGAGATAATTATTGATGATTACTTAGTATTATCATGATACATGGATAAGTCGTATCTATAGTTTAGAAGATCTATTTTATTCCAATTATAACTCTTATTTTGAACCCTATAAATATAGGACATTAGTTCATAATAATATACAATTGAGTTTTAACTCTTTATTTCTTCTATTATCTTCTCTCTTCCCTTTAATTTTATAACACGTTATCAGCACGATAACTTAATTTTTCAAAGTTTGAAGAAGGTAGTAATTTTTTAATCATAATTATTTATCACATGTATCAAAATTAATTTGATAACACGTGAATTTTACATTGGAATCATATTATTTCTGTAGAAGTGATTACGTAACCTGTCTAAATTTGTCCCTTGACTCTGCCGCCCATTATTGCATAGACACAATGGTCTATGGTTAAAGCAAAAATAACATATTCTGCCACCCATTATTACGTGACCTGCCTCAATTGTTTGTAATTGTTTAAATGTAATTCTTTTGTTAACTTATTTTAGCCAAAGTTTAGCATGCAAAGGTAATGATTACTTTTCACTTCAATCATTTTTTTTTATTAATGTCATATCAGTGTATGAATTCATTTGATCTATGTTATTCCATCAATTTTTTTTCAAGAATTATTCATGTATTTTCTCAATTTATGTGCAAGACGGGAATTAATATCCAACAACACATATTTCAATAAAATAAAATAAAAATTGTGTAATGATTTTATATTATTACACGTGTAACTGTATCTGTTGAAGCAGTATTTGTCATTCAATTAATTATCACGTTCTATTCTTTTAATACTAGTATAATTTATGAATTTAGCACTTTATTTATTTATTATAAATAATTTGTTGTTGCTCCCGAAGTAGCACGACATTATAATTAATATTCTCGAAAAATATTATTCACTCCTGAAGAGCATAAATTATATTTTTCAATATTCCAGAAAAATATTGAAATATTGATCTTGAAAAAATAATAATAAAATACGTGCTCCTGAAGTAGCATATGTTTCGAAGAACATATTATTTTAGCATTTATCTTTGAAGGAAAACACGTAACTTATGTCATATTGATATTGACTACTTGATTAATTATTATATGATGTTTAATCATATTTTTCGA
Organism: Olea europaea var. sylvestris; assembly: GCF_002742605.1. Lineage (NCBI taxonomy): Eukaryota > Viridiplantae > Streptophyta > Magnoliopsida > Lamiales > Oleaceae > Olea > Olea europaea. The sequence continues at coordinate 186,326 of NW_019264357.1, read as the reverse complement.
AACTAATTATATTTTCTGTTACTTTATTATGTAGTTAATCAAATGGCAAACATCACAAAACTTGAGTTTGCTGCACTTGACATCTCTAGCAAAAACTATTTATCATGGGTACTTGATGCTGATATCCATCTTGTCTCAAAAAGGTTTGGGAGAGATAATAAAAGAAGGAAATAAAGAACCCCCGCAGGATCGTGCAAAAACTCTCATCTTCCTTCGTCATCATCTTCATGATAGACTGAAAATTGAATATCTTATTGAGAAAAATCCACAGGTTCTTTGGAAAAGATTAACTGAAATATTTGATCATCAAAGGACTATAATCCTTCCCAAAACCCATTATGAGTGGATGCACCTTCATTTGCAAGACTTCAAAACTATTAGCGAGCACAATTCTGAATTGTTCAGAATATATTCAAAATTGACATTGTGTGGAGAAAAAATCACGAACGAAGATATGTTGAAGAAAATTTTTTCCACCTTTCACGCCTCGAATGTGTTCCTGCAGCAGCAATATCGCGAGCGTGGTTTCAAGAAGTACTCAAAACTTATATCTTGTCTGCTTGTTACTGAACAGAATAATGAACTGCTGATAAAACATCATGTGTTCGTCCAACTGGTTCTGTACCATTACCTGAAGCAAATGGTACTGTATTGCCTGAAGCAAATGCAATATCAAGACAAGGACGTGAACATAAATGTGGATTTGGACATACACGCAGAGTAAACCATTGACGAAATAATCAACAAAGTTATCAACAACAGTGCAACTATTTCAAAATGTACAAAGTAAATGAAAGTAGCACACCTAAGAAGGTACATGAAGAAAGTTGTTTTAGATGTGGAATGAAAGAGCATTGAACACGTAGCTATTGTATGGCAAAACACCTTGTGGATCTCTACCAAAAATCATTTAAGGGAAAGGTAAAAGTGGAGACAAATTTTGCTGACTATGATAGTCCAATTGATGTGACTCATTTGGATGTATCTGATTTCTTTGCTGATCCAAATAGAAATATTGACCATTTGATTGGGGGTGGTGTGATGAAAAATATAGATTAGTTTTTTTTTCTAGTATTTCCCTTTATTTTAGAAATTTAATTTAAAATCTGTTTTTACTTTTCACAAAAATTTTGAACTTTATTATCTATCGTTAATTTCACAGTATTAATTATGCTTATATATTGAATTTAAATTCAAGTTTTTTAAAAAATATATCTATTTTGTTATATTGATAGATTCATGATAGATTGTCAAGACACCTGCTTGATTGATAGTGCAACTACACATACTATTCTTCAAGACAAAAAATATTTTTTTGGACTTAACATTAAAAAAGAATAATGTCAATACAATATCAGATACATCGAATATCGTTGAAGGCTCCGAAAGAGCTTGTATTATTTTACCAAATAATACAAAATTATATATTAACGATGCACTTTATTCTAGCAAATTCAGAAGAAATTTGCTTAGTTTTAAATATATCTGTTGCAATGGATATCATATTGAGACGACATAAGAAAATAATATCGAATATCTTTATATAACTTCTTTTGTATCTGGTCAGAAACAGATAAAAGAAAAACTTCATGCACTCCCATATGGCATGTATTCTATATTTATAAAAATGGTTGAATTAAATAATGTTACGAATTAAATAATGTTACGACTTGAACATCCAGGAGTTATAATGATGCGTCGAATAATAAACAACTCACATGGACATCCTTTAAAGATTCAGAAGATTGTTTTACCTAATGATTATCCATGTGTAGCTTGTTCGCAATACAAATTAGTCATTAGACCTTCAACTACAAATGTCAATATTGAATCTCCAACTTTCTTGGAAAGAATTCATGGAAATATATGTGCGCCAATACACCCACCAAGTGGACCATTTCGTTATTTTATGATATTAGTTGATTCTTCCACTAGATGGTCACATGTTTGCCTACTTTCCACTAGGAATGTAGTATTTGCTGGACTACTTGCTCAAATTATAAAATTAAGAGCACAATTTCCCGATTACTCAATTAAAACTATTCGCCTTGACAATGCTAGTGAATTTAGTTCACAAGCTTCGACGATTATTATATGTCAATCGGGATTGTAATTGAACATTCAGTTGTCATGTCTATACACAAAATGATTTCACAGAGTCGGTTATTAAGCGTCTACAACTTATTGTTAGACATTACTTATGAAAACAAAAATCCCAGCTTCTGTTTGGGATCATGTCATACTACATGCTGCATCATTGGTTTGTATTAGACCAACTGTCTATTATCAATATTCACCTTTGCAACAGGCATTTGGTTGTGAACCTGATATTTCTTACCTACGGGTCTTTGATTGTGCTGTCCAAGTTCCTATTTCACCCCCTTCCCTCCCCCCTACAATGTACTAAAATGGGTCCCCAACGAAAACTTGAAATTTATGTGGGTTTTGATTCACCATCAATTATTAGGTTTCTTGAACCTTTAACACGTGATTTATTTACTGCACGTTTTGTAGATTGTCATTTTAATGAAATGACTTTCTCAACTTTAGGAAGGGAAAAACTATATCCTGAAAAACAAGGTAAAATTTCTTGGAATGAAACAACTCTATCTCATTTTGATCCCTGCAGCAATCAATATGAGCAAGAGGTTGAAAAAATCATTCATTTGCAAAGAGTTGCAAATCAATTACCTAATGTATTTGTTAACACAAGAAAAGTGACAAAGTCATATGCTCCAGTAAAAAATATTCCAGCAAAGATTGATGTTTATGTAGGACAATCTATTGTAACAAATGAATCTCAAATACGCTAGAAGCGTGATCAACCATCTGATTCAAAAGACTCTATACCTCGAAAAAGAAAAGTACATAAGAAAAACCAACCAAAAATTTCGGAAGAAGTTACATTGGAAAAGATTGATCAATCGGATATTGAAAATACGGTTCCTGAAGAACCACAAGTATTCTAAAATAATGAGATTTCAATAAATTATATGTTATCTAATAAATTATGGGAACGAAATAATGTTGTTATAGACAATATTTTCGCCTTTAATGTGGATTTTGATATTATACAGAATGAGGATCATGAACCACAGTCGGTTAAAGATGTCAAAATAGAAATGATTTGCCAAAACGGAAAGAAGTCATACATGCGAAATTGAACTATTTGGGGAAACGAAAAGTGTTCGGACCTGTGGTTCGAACACCTGAAAATGTAATCCTGTTGGATACAAATAGGTCTTTTGTACAAAAGAGAAATGAAAATAATGAAATCACAAAGTACAAAGCCTGATTAGTAGCTCAAGGTTTCTCACAAAGACCAGAAATTGATTACAAGGAAACATATTCTCCTGCAATGGACACCATCACTTTTAGATTCTTAATTAGTTTGACCGTATCACAAAAGCTTGATATATGGGTTATGGATGTAGTAACTTCATATTTGTATGGTTCACTTGATAGTGACACACACACACACACACACACACACACACACACACACACACACACACATATATATATATACACATATATATATACATACATATATATATATGAAAGTCCCCGAAGGACTTAAGATAACAGGAACAAACGATACATGCTCGAGAACTATGTTCTTAATTAAATTGCAAAGATCATTATATGGATTAAAACAATCCGAACGCATGTGGTATAATCGCCTTAGCGAATATTTGTTGAATGAGGGATATAAAAATAACGATGTCTGCTCATATGTTTTCATAAATAAAACAAATAGTGAATTTGCAATTGTGGCAGTTTATGTTAGTGATTTAAATTTAATTGGAACTCCTGAAGAACTCAAGAAAACTACTGATTATTTGAAAAATGAATTTGAAATGAAGGATTTGGGAAAAATCAAACTTTGTCTTGGATTGCAGATTGAACATTTCGCAGATGGATAATTTGTTCACCAATCTACATATACAGAAAAAGTTTTAAAACGTTTTTGCATAGATAATGCACATCCATTGGCATCACTTATGATTGTTCGATCACTCGATGTGAAAAAAAAATCCATTTCGTCCACTCGAAAATGGAGAAAAAATTCTTGGTCCTAAAGTATCATATCTTAGTGCAATTGGAGCATTAACTTATCTTACAAATTGCACTCGACTCGACATATCTTTTTCTGTAAATCTCCTTGCAAGATTTTGCTCTACACCAACTCAAAGACATTGGAATGGTGTTAAACATATTTTTAGTTACCTAAACGGTACTATTGATTTGAGATTATTTTACTCTCAAAAGTCGAGATCTGTTTTAGTGAGATATGCAGATGCAGATTATCTATCTTACCCACATAAAATTAAATCACAAACAGGTTACGTGTTTACATGTGGAGGAACGACTATATCATGGAGTTCTGTGAAGCAATCATTGATAGTTATATCTTCAAATTATTCTGAAATTATTGCAATTCATGAAGCAGGCCGAGAATGTGTGTGGTTGAGAAACATGACCCATCATATCCAAGCATCATGCGGATTAATTTCAACAAGGGATAGTCCAACAATTTTGTATGAAGACAATGGAGCTTATATTACACAACTCAGAGAAGGCTATATCAAATGTGATAGGACGAAACATATTTATCCAAAATTCTTTCATACACATGAGCTTCAAAAGAATGACGATATCGATATCCAACAAATTCGCCCAAGTGTCAATGTGGTCGATTTATTCACAAAAGCACGGTCAACATCTATATTCAAGAAATTAGTTCATGAAATTGGAATGCGTCGACTCAATAATTTTCAGTAATCAACATCAGTGGGGGTAGCTATATTCTTTTTCCTTAGCTTAGATTTTGTCCCACTGAATTTTCCTAACAAAATTTTAATGAGGCAGCATTTATTTTTAGTACTCCAAAATAATTGTACATTTTTTCCTTCTTTTGATTTTTTTCCCACTGAATTTTTATCAAACAAAATTTTAACGAAGCAGTTATTGTACAAATAATCATCAAAGGGAGAGGGTTGTAAAATAATGAGATAATTATTAATGATTATTTAGTATTATCATGATACATGGATAAAACTTATCTATAGTTTAAAAGATCTATTTTATTCCAATTGTAACTCTTATTTTGAACCCTATAAATATAAGACATTGGTTCATAATAATATACAATTGAGTTTTAACTATTTATTACTTCTCTTATCTTCTCTCTTCCCTTTAATTTTATAACAATTTCAATATTATTCTCTTAATTTTCCCCTAAAATAATTGATAATTTATAAAAACAAACAACATTAATTGCATGGCACTATGTGGCCCTCGGATTTCACAACCCTAAATTTGATGCTTTAATACATGTTTGAGGTAGATTTTTTTGAGAATAATTAGCTTTTTGAATAATACGTGGTTAAAAATAGGAAAATTAATGTTTACACGTATAAAATTATTTTATTAAGAGAATATGTTAAAAATGAATTTGAGAAAAATAAATTTGAAAAAATATATACATACCGGAAAAGGACATAATTTTCTATGGTTCATTAACAATACTACATGATGTCCAGCAAGTGAAGCATGAATTTATGCCTGGAAGCTATATCATTATCTATCATGCACATTTTTAGGGCCTATTTGGGAGGGATTTTGAAAATTGATTTTTTGACCGTTAGGAGAAAAGTGGGGTCCACGTATGAAATAAGAAGTAAAATATGAAGGCTGGAATGATAAAATAACAATCAAAAAATTAATTTTTTGGACAAAAAAATCACTCCGAAACAGGCTGCTAATCTTTCCTTCATTGATCTAACTTGCAATTATATACACAATTAGTCCAGCGTATCCAACTTGCAACTTGCACTAAACGATAAAGATGATAAAATCTGATCCAATGACTAAACAAAACTAAAGGCATCTTATTATTCAAATACACCAGTTAGTTTATCAAGAGAATGCAACCTCAAACTTCTGATAATTTCACTGAATATTGGTGGGGTGGGTTGATTTAGGTGCACTTGCTCGAGAAAAGCTTTGAAACGGAGAACAAGCTGGAGCCAGATCGCAAAACTCAGCTGGCTAAGAAGCTAGGTCTGCAGCCGCGGCAGGTGGCGGTGTGGTTCCAGAACCGCCGTGCACGATGGAAGACCAAACAGCTCGAAAGGGATTATGATCAACTCAAGTCCTCATATGATTCTCTAGCGTCCAATTATGACTCCATTCTCAAAGATAATGAGAAACTGAAAGCTGAGGTAAAATCAAATATTGATGGAAACTTTTGTGATTTTTTCTTTATTTTTTGCCGGGTTACATTGGGTGGCTCTTCTGAATTGAAGAATCACATAGAAATTTTTTAATTGGCCGTGTCATTTCAAATACGTATAATTATCGTTTTAAAATTGTCGCAAGCTTGACCATTATTACAAGGTCACTCGATAGCAACTCTGAAAATGACTTTGGCATCTTTTGCTCTCTGTGCTCACACGCGTGTACATACATACATACAAATATATATATATATATATATATATATATATATATATATATATATATATATATAAAATACCAAATATGCACGAATGAGTGCATAATTAAAAAAAAGAATCTCACCTTCAAGCTCGACCATTGCCTTCTTAATCACAGGCTTGAACTTCCCTGCAAAACAGAACATGCTTTAAATGAGTTATCGAAACTAGATAAAAGAAATATCCAACGCCAACACCTATTCAGGATGAAAATGTTCCCTTACAAATTACAATTAACCCAACCCACTCGTTGGATAACTCGCAAAAGAATTAATGCTTCTAGGTGAATGTAAAGATACTTGACGTGAGAACAATCAGCATACCATGTCTCCTTTCAACATCCATCAAAGACGTCAATGCTGTTCCACCAACAGTCCATTCTTCAACTGGAGCAGCCAAGTTTCCCACCTGGATAGATAAAATAAGTCATATGAACACGTTAGCCTGATCCCAAATTGAGCTGTAAGATTTTTCCATATTAGCAGCTGAGGTGAAAGTTCTATTTCAAATTCAGTCCAGAATGAAGCTAAAACAACTAAATGGAGCCATATAGGGAGAAAGTATACGAGCAAAATCACATACCGATGATATCAATCCTGTCTTTCCACTTTCAAGCAATGCTCCAGCAGCATAACCCAAAGCATAACAATACGTGGCATCAAAATTAGATGGTAAACCACACCTTCCTTCATATCTGTAAAGGTGAAAATCACATCACAAGGAGATATTCAGTCTCATCAAATTTTCGGCACGAATATAATCATAGTACAAGCAGAAAGGCTCAGAAAAGGTGTTCGTATGTGAGAGAGAGAGAGAGAGAGAGAGAGAGATAGAGAGATAATAAATGACATCATTAGAAAACTTGTATTCAAATAATAATTACCCAAAAAAGTGGGACTGTCCTTTGAAATGGCCTTTATATACACCCCCTTGCTTCCTTAGCTCCAACTCAGTTTCAACCATTTGAATGAGCATTTTCTCTGTCTCAATTTTGGCAACCTGGAAGAGGATTAAACAATAACATATAACCCACCTACACACCAAGATTCAGAAATATGAATTTAAACATTTAAAAGGTTAAAGCATATGCCTGGACATTTCCATGTGGATCCCTTTCAAGCATCAATTGATCCTGGATTGCTGGAGGTAAAAGTTCAAAAAGCTGAAGAGACTTGGAATCAAGTTTCTTTTTCCAAAGACCAGCTTCATCAACAGTTTCATGGGCCAATATTTCATTCAGTTCTGCAATTAGATGCTGGACCTGTAAATCACAGATAAATATAAGCAAAACAGCACGGAAAACAATAGATCAAAGGAGGGGCAAAATAAATTCTGCAGAGAAATATATGTGTTATGGCCACGCTTGGAGGAGCCAAGGGGGACTATGAGAAATAAAGAAGTATTTCTAAAGAAAATCACAAAACATAATTTCACCTCTGGAATGAAATCTATAAGTCCTTCTGGGATGAGTATCACACCATAATTATAACCTAGTTCTGCACGTTTGCATATCACATCAGCAATGTTGTCTGTAACACTTTTAAGAGTCTGCTTATTTGCAGCAACCTGCAGCAAGATTATAACTACTTAAGAATGAAAACCTCAACGTAGGAAGTTCTTCATAAAATGTACAAGTATCTATTTAAAATCGAAACTTTAACCCTAAGATGCCTCTATTCATTATCTTTTTAATTTCTCAGTGTGGGCAATATGCTTCAAAACCTAGGCCAATTTCATGCTTTTAGAATTTATTTCACAATTCTAATAATCATAAGCTCACAAGATGAAAGGGAATTGTTCACTTGCCCCTTGTGAAAAGTATTCATCAATATAAATTTAAAATAGGTTAAAATAAACATATCTACACAACGTTCACCCAATTCAACATGAAAACTAGAAGGCAAAGGTCTTGGCATCAAGTATAGTTCCCACTCTCAGGTGATTGCACATGCTAGGCCTGGACTCCAGCCGGCATGTAAGAAGGTGGGTAAAAAACATAAATTATTCACCCATTGATGTTCGTCTTGTCTGTTTGTATATACCTTAAACAAACACACAAGCTTGTGTTCCATCCACACTGAAACAATATGAAATTGCACACTGCCTTCATATCCTAGCATATTAATTCAATGCAAGTTAACGTTCCTTAGATTCCTAAGAATGCTTTTGTCTCTCCATTCTTCTTAGCATATTAGTGGACCAAGCCTTAGAAGATTTCTTCTAGATATCTTTGACTGAGCTACAAAGATGCTGGAATTGCCTTTCTAACTAATTAGACGACTTTTGCCTTCAGTTTTTAGCTATCAAGTACGTCATAATCTTTAGGTTGTAAATCTTCATTTGTCTCTTAATAACAATCTCTGTTGACCTACATGTTAGTTCGCAATTGTTCCTCAAGCATCGCTTCTAGTTCCTTTTCCTTCCTTTTCGCGAATTAAACAATATGTCAAATACAAGTAGAAAAGANCAATTGTTCCTCAAGCATCGCTTCTAGTTCCTTTTCCTTCCTTTTCGCGAATTAAACAATATGTCAAATACAAGTAGAAAAGACGGAACTTAAAGCTCAAACAATCTGCTAATACACTTATTTTTCGATGGGAAGCTGCACTATTAAACTAGGTATATGGGAAGAGGAATGACAAATCAAGAAAGCTACCTCTTCTCCAATAAGAGTGATGTTTGGATGAGTTTGCAAAGCACATTCTAAGGTAATGTGTGAAGCAGCACGCCCCATAAGTCGAACAACTGGAAATATTTACACATGTTAATGCCTTTACACTTCTATACACATTAACGTTGTATTTGTCGCATAAAAAAATAATAGTACAAAAGAGTAGAGACAAATGAGTATTGATCGAAAAGAAAATATTGTCTAGCTAAGGGAGAATAGGTGGACTCATTTATCTGATAAATAGCAAATGAATCAAATTATAAATAAAGAGTGAGTCATTCAGTGAGTTTTCAAATATAGATGGAATGATGACGTAAGATCAGTAAGAATTAGATAAACAATCAAGAACAGCAAAAGAAATCACACGACAAGATAAAATTTGTCTAAATAATTCCATCAATATTTTTTAAATATCCACAAGAATTCAGATCCTAATGGAGGTATGTATCCAGTTTAAGAAAGCTGATGGTAAAAATGGTTCCTACAGATGTGAAACCACTAGTTATTAGAAAATTTCAAGTAATACACCACAGTCCCGAATTGCCTTCATCTTGACTTGGCCTGATTATTGATGAAGGAGTTCAGAAGAGTTTTACCCTTCCCCCCCTTTTTTAACAATTTAATTGTCTCTTGACATATGTCAAAAAAGCTAAGAGTCAGGCCATGTGTTTTTACTGCATATAAGTACAGAAGCGGGGATGCCATCAATAGTATTTGAGTAAGAACAATGAGAAGAAATGCTTATCTTAGCAAACTGGATATGGTTAGGAACATTTTAAGAAAGGAATGATGGCATTCAATTTCGGTATTCTTTTTCTGAAAAGAATAGGAACAGCTATGGTCTTAACTGTGATAGAGACAGACAAACAAGAACAAAGCCCTGGAATGCAAAAAGAATCATAACACCTTACTATCTTTGAATCTCAAATATAAAGAGAATATATTTTTGAATTCCATTAAGCTCCTTTAATATTAAAGTGAAGTGTTAAACATACAGCTGCAGGTGGCATGTGCACAGAAAAAATTCTCACATGGAAAATAGACGAAGGAAAACTTGGTTCTTTCCTATGTATATAACAAGAAGTAGTGCACTTACAATGGTAGTATTTTCCAGTTGAACGGGCATCTACCATGACATTTCCAATCATTTCAGCATATATCTGGACAAGTTGAATAGAAACTGCCAATTTATCACAAACTGCTTTCAAATGGTAAAAAATAACAAGATTCTTGACAAACTGCATGTGAAGTTGAATGGTACATTTAACTATTCCTCAAGAGGCATTATTCTTAAAATGGAATCATGAGAACAGAAGAGAAAGAATTTTGACAAAAAAATTTGCTTGGAAATTAATGTTATTTAAAATCTTGACCGAGTGTGAGACGAGAAGGCAGAACACACTTTAGGAATTTGACCAAGTATCTTTATATGTGGAAAAGATACTGTTACCATCAAGCAGGAAAAATAGGAGCTGCCAGTTTGATTTCACAGCTCCATATTAATAGGAAGTATGAATTGCCGCTGAGGAGGTTTTCATTCAAGGAAACATCACAACTACCTACTTCGTGATTGCAATCTTTAGAGTTGAATGCTAGTGATGATTAATATCATGCCAACAGCGTTGATTATTGGTTGTGAAACAGCTCCATTGGCATATTGTGGAAGAACTGTGGGACAATGGCCAAAAGGTGTTTGTGGAGTAAAATGCCAATGCAACCTGGAAGACATTAGCATTATTATCGGATGTAGATAAATTTATCTAAATTTCAGTATTTCTTTCACATTTTTCCACTTGAGTTGTACTCCCTTGTTCCTATACCAATTCTTGAATGTTAAAATCACCTTGCATGCGGTATCGAACCCAAAACTTGTGGGAACCTCTTTGCATTTCAAGTCACCGTCGATGGTCTTCGGACATCCAATGACCCTAGTTTTCAGATTTTTACTCCTGAAATATCACAAAAATAAAAGCTTAAAGTCAACGCAACAATCTATAAGCTAGAAAATCAATATACATAGCCAATTAGCCCTTGTTTGAGCCCCATTTTTTTATCAAAATAAATTCTTCAATAGTTATTTGACATCAATTCAGCCACACAATTTTCAATAAAATAATATTATATGTAAACGCAAAACCCTTTTTTTTTTTTAACCATACATTCTCCATCATAACATTATTTCAAAATGCATTTTTTGAAAAAAAATAAAAATAAAAATAAAGAGAAAGAGGGGGCTCAAACAACCCCTTAATGGTATGCCATTATAAAGACATAGATTCATAAGTGCAAATTGGAAAAAAAATAAAAATAAAACCAGAGGTGATGAGAAATTTTTATATGAAATAGAATACTTACCTAAAGTTTTCTGCTAGAAGGCAAGCATTTGTGTTTGAGTCATCTCCACCAATTACAACAAGCCCATCTAAGTCAAGCTTTAGTGCTGTTTCTTCAGCTTGTTTAAACTGAAATGAATTTTTTTAAGTCTCCCAGTCTCAAGGGGGGGAGGACTTATCCATATACAACTTTCGCAAGTAGAAGTAAACATACCTGCTCTGGAGTTTCAATTTTGTCCCTTCCACTGCAAATCATGTCAAATCCACCCTGATAGAAATACTTTGATTAAGATAGATGCTACTTAAATTAAATAATCTAGGCTTTCGCCAAATTAGCACACAATCATAGTCAAATATGTGAGATGATTAAATGGAAAGTCAAACGTAATTTAAACTGATACAAAAAATGGCAATTGAACTCTAATCTTTAATAATTCAACATGAACAAAGCAATTTCATCCCAGATGAAGTTAACCAAGTCCAGCCAAAAGGCAAAAAAGAATAAAACAAAAGCAAAACGATTGGAATGCTGCATAGAGAATAGAATGCATTAGGGTTTCAAATAATTTCTTTGCATTTAAATGAATCAGCATAATAATAAGAATATCATGTACATAAAGAAGAAAATACCTGATTTCTGTAAGGATAAATATACTCTGGGGTCAAAATCGCATATTTGCATTTCATGATCCCAGCTGGTCCACCTCTGAACCCATACAATATCGTCCCTTTGCAGCGCTCCTGCAAGTAATCTGTAACCCATAAATAAAAATTAGACCATTCAATTCAGAAAGAAAACATTTCAGTGCGCAAGCACAGACAGTGAAAACTAGAAGATCCTAACCAAAAATTCCAGAAATGACATTGTGTCCTCCTGGAGCTTGCCCTCCAGACAACACCACTCCGATCTTCAACCCTTGAACTGATGGGGTATCACTTGAAGCACCTGGTACTAACATTGCTGGTGGTTGTCCAAACATGGATGGAAACAATTTGGCAATCTCATCTGGATTCAACCAACAATCATCAAATTCAGTTTAGAGCACTGTTGGAGAGGCCGGAGAATGAAAATGTTTGCACCAAGATGGTGCTGGATATTAAATATCCAAGTTCAATCAAAAGATGTACGTTAACCCACCAAAATGAAACTTTGACCATGCATCAATCAGCAATCTCATAACTGAAATTTACTCTATTCTTCCAATTATTAGCCAAGAACCAAAATAAAAAGTCCATTTTCACGTTTATAGAGGCTACGATTATCCAGATCTACAAGCTAAACTAAATGAAACAAAATTTCATATTCAATTTCATTCAATACTCTACTTTCTTAGACCTCAACCAATTTCCATCATCTAGCAAAAGAATAACATTAACAGTTCCAGAGATCACGAAGTACATTCTCAGACCGGCAAATCTCAATAAATTAACACACACACACACAAAATGTTAACAACTTAATCCCTCAGTTCAGAACCAAAAGTAGTCGCGTGCATTTACGAGATCACAGAATGCGTTCATCAGCAGATCAACTTCCTATTTGTATGTTACATACATTACATCACGGAGCAAAGTACTTAAACATTGAGAGTGGGGGTATATGTGTATGCAAATGGGTAAATACATACCAGGATTGCCGGCAGCGGAGCTACGTGGTCCATCGACGACTTTGAAGGCGCTTCTGAGGACAGAGGGAAGAGGGAGAGGGTGATCGAGGCGACTGTTCTGTACTTCACTGTAGACGGAGGACTTGACGGTGGCGATTTCGCCGTTAGCAACCAAAGCAGCAGCCATCTGAATTTTTGGTTTTTGTACCAACAATAAGACTTCGGAGAGACCAACGTCAGATCTTTCGGGACAGAGCCTTTGTTTATAACTGAGTAGTAGTTGGGGGAGAAAGGATAAAGGGACCCTTTGGAAGCTTCGCCTAAAGAGAAGTAGTTGCGAACGAAGGGTGTTTTGGTAATTGTGTGTTAGATTTAGGTTTAATGAAGGTTATATTTTACCTAAAGCTAATTGGCACAAAACGTCCCTACTTTTCAAGTCTATTGTGGAAAACGTCCCTATCTTTTATTTTTTGGCATTTTTGCCCTCATTTCAACCTTTCTTTGCGCTGGACGTCCTTCCGTCCATATTCCGTCAGTTTTTTCGTTAATTAAAGGGTAATTGGCACAAAACGTCCATACCTTTCAAGTCTATTGTGGAAAATGTCCCTACCTTTCATTTTTTGGCATTTTTGCCCTCATTTTGCGCCGGACGTCCTTCCGTCCATATTCCTTCAGTTTTTCCATTAATTAAATACAAAAATACCTTTTTCTTTCCATAAATAAGGGTAAAATTATCCTCACCCACTTCACCCCTTTTTCCCGCCATCAACTTAGTCCATAAGTAACAGTAGCAGCAACATGAATCTGAAAATACTTTAAATGATTAAGTTAAATAAAGAAAAAATATCGTGAACACATTATATTTCA
>NW_019264357.1:164465-172340 GCF_002742605.1 Olea europaea var. sylvestris | reverse complement strand
AAGCAACATGAATCTGAATACTTTAAATGATTAAGTTAAATAAAGAAAAAATATCGTGAACACATTATATTTCACAATTCCACAACTACTGTTGCTATCATCTTGTGTCACTGGAAAAATTTAGAAAGACGTATTAAATGGGTAGTCAATTTATAATGAGTCAATTTAAAATGAGCCATTCATCTTCTCCATTGAGCCAAAAAGAGCCATTAAATGATTAAGTTAAATAAAGAAAAAATATCGTGAACACATTATATTTCACAATTCCACAACTACTGTTGCTATCATCTTGTGTCACTGGAAAAATTTAGAAAGACGTATTAAATGGGTAGTCAATTTATAATGAGTCAATTTAAAATGAGTTATTCATCTTCTCCATTGAGCCAAAAAGAGCCATTCACCATTTTGGCTCATTATAAATTGACTACCCATTTAATATGTCTTTCTAAAATTTTCCAGTGACACAAGATGACAGCAACAGTAGTTGTGGAATTGTAAAATATAATGTGTTCACGATATTTTTTCTTTATTGAACTTAATCATTTAAAATATTTTCAGATTCATGTTGCTGCCACTGTTACTTATGGACTAAGTTGATGGCGGGAAAAAGGGGTGAAGTGGGTGAGGACAATTTTACCCTTGTTTATGGAAAGAAAAAGGTATTTTTGTATTTAATTAACGGAAAAACTGAAGAAATATGGACGGAATGACGTCCGGCGCAAAATGAGGGCAAAAATGCCAAAAAATGAAAGGTGGGGACGTTTTCCACATTATACTTGAAAGGTAGGGACGTTTTGTGCCAATTACCCTTTAATTAACGGAAAAACTGACGGAATATGGACGGAAGGACGTCCAGTGCAAAGAAAGGTTGAAATGAGGGCAAAAATGCCAAAAAATGAAAGATAGGGACGTTTTCCACAATAGACTTGAAAGGTAAGGACGTTTTGTGCCAATTACCCTTTTACCTAATTCCTACTATTTCAACTTGTCAAGGTTGGTGGATTTTACTAAACTTACGAAGTATATTCTAATTTACCAATGATTTGATTCCTTACCGCCTTCGGTTTTCATTGTTCGTTTCATTTTCGGGGGTTACCCAAATAGCAGCAAATCATTTAACTATTATAGCACCTTATTTTCCATACTTACTCTTTCATGCTTTTTATCTATCTATGCTTGTTCATAAATAAATCAAGTGATTTGCAAATTTAATAATATATATTCGAAATGTATTTGTGTTATCAACGATAACTCATTCTGAACATCTCTACTTTTTTTATATAAATCAACGCATATTTTTAGATGTAACAATATATTTTTACAAAGTATCACACTCGATACCATGACAGCTTTTTACATTATTGATAGCTAAAGATTTGAATCATGGTACTCATTTAAGAGAGTATAGACGCATCGATCATCCCTTCTCTTTATTGAAAAACTACCCCTACTTGGACTCAGAAAATTAGTTGAGAAATTATTTTTGCATTAACTATATTCTTGATAAATGGCCAAGCAATGATACTTGAGGACTTGTGGTCAAGAAACTATAGAGACAATAATATAATAAATATCGAATTCTGCCAAGAGGATCAAGAATATTTTCCTAAAAATATACGTCGAAGGATACACCTGTATTACGAGGAACTATATCCTCATTAACCTCAACTAGAGGTTCCACAAAAGGAAATGTCCACCGGAAAAAGGAAAATTGATTAAAGAAGATTTACTTTTCACAATGCTGCACGCACATTTTTCATTACATAGCCAAACCTTGGAGTTCCAGTTCACAGTTTACTTGTAAGTCTTATACATGTCAATACAGTTACACACCAGTATTTAACTGCCAGTCACCTGTAATATTACACACAATTCTACAAGCCCTCACTGGAAAATTAGTAATATGCCTACTGAGTCAAAAGGGCGCTGCCTTCCTTGATAAGGACAAACACACTGCCACCATCTCCTCTCGAGATCCGAAGATCATCATCAAGGTATGTTGTTAGAAGCCAAGATTCTGCCCTGGCACCGGAAATGGGAAACTTCAGCGGTGGCTGGGTAGAAATGGTTTTTGCAACAGAGGAAGCTGTGTCTTGAACAGAACTGAGCAAACCTTTGAAGGGTGTGAGATCAATCTTCTGTCCCAGAAATTCTACATTTTCTGGTAATACAATGGAATCGGTCAGCTGAGGAGTGCCTATGATTCCTTCTTCAAACTTTATCTGCAATTCAGATCGGCAAGGTAAGAATTATTTTTAAAATAAGTTATTTTTGTACTCAGAAGTAAACGTAATATGTTCAAACTATTTTGGGATGGAGGCAATGATCAAACAGGTCAAACCATATGGAACCATTAATATTTCCTTGAGAAAGCAGTTCATTGTACAAGATTTTCGCCAGCGTCACAAAAGAAAGGAAATTTTTGGATAATAAATAAATGGGATCTTTACTCGTATGATTTATTATAAGAAAATGTAAAACTATGAACAAAAAGTACCTGCACACGCTGGGGACTTCGAACTTCAAATTTGGCATTGGTACTTATTGAAGTGGTTGCCAAGGGCCCAGCAAAGACAACAGAGTTCTGGACTGTTAATTTCTCCGAGTCAATTGTCTGTGATATCTCTTCAAGAGTCACCAATGGCAGTGTTCCCCTTGATAACAAAGGAAACAAACCCACGAAAGATGTGTACCTGCAGTGCCCCACAGGAAAAAGTTCGTCAATTTGTGCAATTTAATCTTAGCAATTAATGATCAGGCTCTGAGATCATGACCAATGCAGACAACCCTGATATAAAATCTTTTTCAAAAAAATAAAAAATAAAATTCTTGCAGTAAGTTACAACAAATATACGCCATCATTAACATTCAAACCAAGTAAAAAAGTGTGGGAGAAAAGCATTATCGAGAAGAATGACTACTAGTTTAAAATGATTCAGGGTCTCATATAACTCCAGAACAAATATGGGAAGTCACTTAAGAGGCACAACATCCCATGTCCATGCAGCTCCAGCAAACCAATTTGAAAATGGCCTTAAAAGACATCAAAATGAAGCAGGAAAGCCAAAAAACTAGATGGCTATTTCTGAGTTTTCCACTGTTTTCAAGCACTGTTTTTAGATTCTTAAGAACATTATTATAAAATATTAACCAATCACAGTCACATATGACACCATATATTGATCATTATTTACAGAAAACTCCTAATTTGAGTTTATACTGCAACCCCAAATATTACGATGGTGGCTAGTTCCAGTTCCTCTCAACCTCAGTTCGCTAGTGTCAGTCAATTGTGGTCTTTTTAGTCACAGTATAATAAGTTCCCACTTTTTAGCATAAAAATGTTGTACAGTGACAAGTACCACTTGGTCCGGAATTTATTATTTTTTTTTTTTTTTTAAATATTGTGAAGAACAGGGCCTTTTTATTCATCAATAGTGTTAGATTTACAAACGAGGCAAAATACAAATTATACCACCGGGATACATGATTAACGTTCCCATCAGAAACCAAGTGAATAGTTGCGCAGAGCAACAAGAACTAAATCATCTCATTATTCACTGCTACCATTGAAGTGTTAGAAGTGTGACTCAAATAGGAGTCTAAATTGTATTCGATTTCTAACATTTTTTGGAATTCTTTTAGGGCTAGATTTTATACTGTAAATAAAAGGCTCCTCTTTCAGTATTGTGGAAGCCATTATTGTTGTAATTCTCTCCTTTCATTGATTGAATAAAATAACATCGTTCCTCTGCCAGTTCTTTTATTTCTTTACTTTAATCTTGCTCGTGGTTATTTGTGATCTTATTCAATACTTCAATTACAACAAGTGGAATTCATTAAGTCTCAATTCCTGCATTATTGGTCAATCAGTTTCAACAAGTGGTATCAGAGCGGGGTTATTGGTGAATTTTTGGCCTGAAACTGATCGAAAAATCGTCAGAAAATTACCAGAAAATCAAAAAACGAATCTGTCCAATTTTTCGATTTTCTGTCGGACTGTTTTTGCGTTTTCTGGTCAAACCAAAAAGAGTTTGAAGAAACGAACACCATCTGTGGACTCAGCAGGCAGAAACGATCCAGAAAAGGTCACAAGTCGTCGACGCATTTCCGGCCAGTCGCCGGCAATGGAACTCCGACGAGGAGAGTGGCGGCGCGTGCGGCAGTTTCCGACGACGGTGTCTTCAGGCAGTTTTCTCCGGACGACGAGACGGACCTTGTGGTGGAGTCCAATTTCAGTTTTGGGCAAAATTATGATTCTAGACTATTTTACCCCTTACACGTTTGGTAGTTTTCATTTTTAGGTGTTGCAGGTTGCAAGTTCTTCCTAATTTAATTGAGATATTTTAGAGATGAATTCATTGAAATATGAAATTCTGCTATTGGATCGCAATACAAGATTTTCGCTGTAGCAAGTAAAGGTGAGAGCTGTGTTGACGCAAATGGATCTTGATGATACTTTGCTGGGTTTTGATAGGATGCCAGCAAACTTATCTATGAAGGAGAAACAACGGAAAGATCGGAAGGCTTTAGCGCAAATTCAACTTCATTTATCCAACAATTTGCTGCAAGATGTTTTCAAGGAGAAGACAGCGGCTGCTTTGTGGCTCAAGCTAGAGCAGTTGTGCATGACAAAGAGTTTGACGAGCAAACTGACTCTAAAGCAGAAGTTGTATTCTCATAGCATGGCGAAAGAAGGGTCACTGCAAGACCACCTTACTATGTTCAAGGAGATCGTTGTAGATTTGGAAACGTTGGAGGTAAAATATGATGAAGAGGATCTAGCATTGGTCCTGTTGTGTTCGCTACCCAATTCTTTTTTGTCATTTCGTAATACTATTCTGTATAGTCGTGACACGTTATCCATTGAGGAGGTATACGATGCCCTGTTCTCAAAAGAGAAGATGGAGTTGGTTGGAGATCCTGCATCTAGGAGTGGGGATGCTCTTGTTACTCATGGTGATAGACAGAGGAGTAGATCGAAAGTGAAGTACAGCAATGTGTATTGTTATTACTGCAAGAGGAAAGGACACATCAAGAAAGATTGCGACAAATTGCAAGATAAAGGTGATTTACATGTAAATCATGCGGGGCAATCAGATAATTCAAATGAGACTAATATTGTTGAAATTTTTTGTGATGATGGAGATGTGATGTTGGCTGTATCTAACGGGGAATCCAAACCTGAGGAGTAGATTCTGGATTCTGCTTGTTCGTATCATATGTGTCCCAATAGGGCTTTGTTTCAAACATATGAGACGGTAAAGTGAGGTGGAGTTGTCATAGGAAACAACTAATCTTGCCGGGTTGCAGGAATCGGTCGGGTCAGATTGAGACTACAGGATGGAACAGTGAGGACACTTGATCAGGTTCGCCATGTTCCAGACTTAACAAAAAATCTCATATCACTTAGTACCTTGGATGAAAAAGGGTACAAATTTTCTGGTGGAGGTGGAGTCTTGAAGGTTCGAGGGTGTCCGGGTTGTACTGGGGGGACAGAGGAAATCCCAGTTGTACATCTTGTAGGGGAGCGCAGAACCAGTTCAGAGACATTTGGACAAGTTCAGTACCGTGGTGGACATTCAATTTGGTACAGTACCTCTCGGGTATGACTCTGGGTCAGTTAAGAACTTTGCTCAATGGAGTGTTGGTAATTCCACTTTGCCACCAATTTTAGCGAGTACACTGTGTTCTTGTAATGCCAATGGACTCATGGAGCGTATGTATAGTTTTGGAGATGTCTATAATACTTTAGAAATCATTGAAGGTGACAATATTGGCAAGGGACCTTCTGATTGTGCATTTGGTGTGGCTTCTGCTACAGGGTGTGCTTCGACCCTGTCCGGTGATTGTTAATTTCAAGAGGAATTTTGGGAACCCGGGTTTGGATTCGGGTGTCGCTTGTGGACGTCGGGCGAGGGAACGTGTTATCGTGGAGAGTTTAGTTATTGCGTTGAGGAGATTGGTCAGTTCATTCTGATGCAAACGGATTATTTCTCAAGGTGGAGAAATTTTGGAACTTTGTTCGTTGCACCAGAATTTGAGTCAAGATGGAGATTATTAGAAGTGTGACTCAAATAGGAGTCTAAATTGCATTAGATTTCTTACATTTTTTGGAACTCTTTTAGGACTAGATTTTATACTATAAATACAAGGCTCCTCTTTCAGTATTTTGGAAGCCATTATTGCTGTAATTCTCTCCTTTCATTGATTGAATAAAATAACATCGTTCCTCTGCCAGTTCTTTTATTTCTTTACTTTAATCTTGCTCGTGGTTATTTGTGATCTTATTCAATACTTCAATTACAACAAGTGGAATTCATTAAATCTCAATTCCTGCATTATTGGTCAATCGGTCCCAACATGAAGAAGAATAAGCAATTGTATACACGTATATCCATTTCCATGGTCAGCATCTCCAGACTCTAGAAGTAATTCTATTATAAAATTGATCGTCTGGCTGTGCCGAATCCATCTGCTGATATAACAAACAAAAATCTAAATTTTTTCTTATTCAATAACGTCAAATCTACTTTACTAGCGTGCCTTAATAGTATATACACATCTTTTGTTTATTAAGGCCCTGTTTGGCACCTTTTTTATCAAAATGCATTTTTCTCTCTTTCCTTTTCAACCACACATTCTTTATTAAAATAATATTACACGTAAATCAAAAACTTTTTCTTATTTTTCAACCACACATTTCCCATCAATTTACTATTCAAAAATTCATTTTCACATAAAAATTCCTACCAAACACCCTATAATATTTTTCATCAGGGGCCATTTTGATGTTGATCAACAGAATTTATCAGGGGCCATTTTAATATAAAAACACGCATGTGGTACGCGAAACAATTGAAAATTGTTGCTTGAAAAACTCAAAAATAATAATACTAATACTAATATCACCAAATTAGGCCTACCGCATAAGTGTAATATAATAAAAAATTCAAAAATAAATTAACTTCATATTCCTATTAGAGGAAAAATTATAGTGGAACTTACACCAGAATCCATTTTCCGTTGAGCCGGGTCAAAGCCTCAGTGGGTGCCGGATTCGGGTTTTTCGCCTCAAGCTGCGTGATCAGCTCAACAATCTCAGCCCTCGTCTCAGTACTAGCAGTCAAACCTCTGTTTGTTCCATAGAAAGAGTCCACCAATTGCTTCTTCAGTATGTCAATTTCAGTAGGCTCCTTTGGTGGCTCCTCCTCCTCTGCCACTGCTATAGCGGATGCGTCCGGCTCTTTTTCTGGACCCCACTCATCATCGACCTCTGCTCGAACCAAAAATTTCGGCTTCGGCTTCGTAAATTCTTTTTTTAAATTGGAATTCTGTGGCACGATTTTAGCCGAGACACTGATTAAATTTACAGGAGAAAGAGACGATTTCGATGTGAATTTTGAATTCTGGACGGAAACATTGAAAGTTTTGAATTGTAATCCGTTGAAATAAGAAACTGTAGCCATTCTCGACGGTGGCAGCGGTGGTTTTTTCCTGGCGGATTCAGAGGAAACAGATTACTCTACCAAAGACAGACCTCTGAAGTCTGAACTCTGTTTATTAATGAAATCGGGGACGCGGTAGGATTTCGTACGAATTGGTAGTTGGAAGTGAAAAGACTATCTAGTCCTTGTCATTTTATCGAGATATTTGCAAAAGCTGGGGATATTTTAGACAGGGAGGTCATCAGCTGGGATGCCGTAAGCTTTGGACACGTGTTGTACTGGGTTTAAAGGTAAAGAGCTCAGCTTTGAACCGGTGCTCTCGATTTTGTGCATATAAACTTATAATGGGATATACATGAAAATGACCCAAATAGTATATAACCTTTTCCAAAATGACCTTTGACTTTTTTAGAAATTTGAAACTACC
>NW_019264357.1:152739-157479 GCF_002742605.1 Olea europaea var. sylvestris | reverse complement strand
AATTTAAGACTATCCCAATAAATTAAGGATATCTTGTGCAATATATGATAAATTATTTCATTAAGGGTATTATTGACATTTTATCAAAAATGAATAGTAGTAGGCCATTTATAAAAATCTCCCACTTATAATAGAAACAAATGGAATTTGATTTTGAGGTAGAGAATGTTTTGTTTATTTTATGGAATAATGATTTCTAGAGCATCCTAGAATTTGTTCTATTTGCATGTTTTGAGTCACCTTGTGGAGTAAAATATCTCGACTTAAAAATTAATGAAGATAATCATCACATGTACGAATAAATGATAAAATAAATAAAATGAATATTATATTTTTATATTTAATTGATCCTATCATTTCATAGCACATCGTCCGTCATATGGACTAGATAGTCGTCTCTAATAAATATTAATAACATTATACAAGTTTAAATTCACAATTACATGCATTATTCTTGATTAGAGATGTAAAGTGTATTTGTTAAGTATAATATAGCATCGTTCACCAGTACGACTCAATTTTTTGATTAATTTTTCACGGTGTCTCTATTCATGTTCTTGGGTAGCTTTGAACACGAGGTTTTCGTCTTCAACTGTTGGTAATATCGTGCTTATCTTTGATTAATGTTTTGAGTCCAACA
The DNA here is from genome assembly GCF_002742605.1 of Olea europaea var. sylvestris. Lineage (NCBI taxonomy): Eukaryota > Viridiplantae > Streptophyta > Magnoliopsida > Lamiales > Oleaceae > Olea > Olea europaea. The sequence goes on along the minus strand of NW_019264357.1, from coordinate 156,839 downwards.
ATTCATTAATTAATCAGTATTTATTTGCTAACTGCATAATTAAGCTATTGCAAACGCGATTAAGTGGAAGCCATCTTTAAAAAATAATGTATTCTGTCAATTGCAGATAAGTTGTCTCAATGACTTCTTTGACTCGGTAACTATTGAGAGTGATAGATTTGAGTTTTATTTGACTTTTGATTGAAATTTCTGGTTTTAATTAGAGTTGTTTTATCGATATTCAAATTTGTGTATTGTCGGTATAGTCTCCATTTGGCCCACATTCTCCTTCTTATTCTTTTTTTCTATCTTATTTTCAATCATATATTTGTTAAAAAACATTATTCCAATCATTAAAATTTGGAAAGAATGAGAATCAAACGAGGACATAAACAAGATCCCAGTTCAATTTAATTAAATTATTATAGGGGAATTTACAAAAATGTCACAAAAAATGAAAGTTTCAAAAAATTTGTCATTTTCAAAGCAAAAATGTCACATTTTTTGGGTGCAAAGTTCAAATTACCCTTAATGACACATTTCTAGTAGCATTAAATGCTTGATTTGAAGGAAAAGCATTGACTTAATGTGATAATTTAATTTCTATATAGAAAATATGGAGAAATGTATTTTTTATTGATTAATATGAATTTTTGTTAATAAAAAATCACCAAAGAAATTTGAAAACGTAACATAAACAAGAAACCCTATCTTTTCTCCATCTTCTTCATTTTCATTGATCAAGAAGACATTTGTGTAGCATTCTTCATCCATTTTGAGAAATTGGCAATTACAAATTATTTATATTTTACTTTTATAACTTTTTATTTGTACATGTTAAATACAATATGGGCATATTTTTTTGAAATTTTTGAAAGTATTATGTATTCATTTGTTTGGTTTTGAAATTCTTCGCAAAATATCATTATCATTATTAAGATTTTGAGTAATTTCTTCCATTACCACCATTAAGGTCTCTTTAATGACAAGCCTAGATGCCATTTACATTTTGTCATTTTGTAGCTGAATAATAATGACCATATTTAATGTGATGTGTTGAAGAAGCCTGAGAAACCCACTGCCATCTGCTTCCCAACATTCTCGATAGTTGAACTATCGAGTTCGACATTTAAAAATCGTTGGGTTAGACGTTTGAGATGTCAAACCCGACATTTACAAACTGTCGGGTTATACAATTTTACTTTCAATTCGGACACTTCAAAATGATGAAAACCTTTGATTTGACCTTTTGCTATTGTACGAATTTACGTATTATGCAGTGCCACTTTCATGCTATTAAATGCCAACATATTAATTCTGAATTCTTATCGTTGCAATCCCAATATTTCATGTATGAGTAATCATTTGAGATTCATCGTGTTGCATGTGGGGAAGTTTGTTCACGCGGATGACAAATGGAAGTAGAGAGGGGACAAAACCACTTCCATTCTGGTGCCGACAAGAATTACCGTAGTCGAACTTTTGTTAAGGTTGAAGGACAAACTTGGTATTCTTGATCCCCACACTCAAATTGAATTGAAGTTCAAAGTCCCTAACTTGAATATATCTTTGGCCAAAATACGCGACGATGAAGACTTAAATTGGTGGTAAAAGAGATTGTCAAATGTAATCCCGAAAATGTTCCCACCTATGCAGTGTACATTCTGAACTTATGTTATTAATTTGTTGTAATTATCATATGCCAATAAAAAATTGGTCGTTATGTTTGCAAGCAAAGTACCAATCATTACAGTTTCATTAGCACAAACATGATGTATACGTTATTTTCATTATAAACTTAACCGATCATTATGGTTCCATTAGTTTCGACTGACAGTTTGTTGAAATGAAAAATTAATTTTCATGAAACGACAATTCACAAACAAAACACCAACATTACATCTCGACAGTTCATATGTCGTTCCCGACAGATGGGTTCTGTAATTTTCGATAGTTGGGAACAATAACGGGTTCCAAAAATACGCTATAGCGGTTACCCATTATGGACATGCTATTGTTGCACGTATGCAGGGGACGTGACCAAAATCATCCCTATCACAAAATACTATACATAATTTCCTACAAAATGGCCATTTATTGCATACTTCATTGCTATCGACATTTTAAGCTTCTCTTCCACTTTCTCCATCAGAATCGTCTGAACTTATGACAATTATTTTTGGATGTGGAAGATGAGCCAGCCACTCATCCGAGTCGGGCGGTGATTCGATCACATCCCTGACCTTGAAAACTTAATCGAGCACGCTGTTTGGTGACTTGGATTCTACACTTGACACTTCGTCGAACTCGGCACCATGGTGCTCAATGCTTACCTCCTCATCATCTGAGGATAAAACGATGGGAAATTCAGTGGCGAACCCAGTATCGACGATGCATATTGAGGTTGAATGATTCGTTGCTGGAGGTGGATGAACCCATTATCTCGTATTACTAACTGTTTCAATATGGGAGTCTCACAAGAGCTTCTCTAATCTTTCAAGGGGTGGATTATGCCTTCAACCACAAAGTGTATTTGTATTGGTCAGACATTCACTATCATTTTCTCACTGACATTTTCAAGGAGAAACTTATAAAATGCATTAATTTCAATTTCTCCAAAAACGAAAAACTTATAATCTTTATAATTTTCATTTATAAACTACAATTCGGATATTGGTCAAACTTATAATTTTCATTTTTTTGAAAGCGAGAAACTTATAAAATGCACCAATTTTCATTTTTCAATTAGATACCGGTTTTAATCTCTAGGTCGAATGAGTTCAAAGTAAGAAACTTACAAAGTGCGCCAAAAAAAGTTTTTGTACCAACATTTTCCGCACTAAATTCACACAGTTTCTTTGACAGTGAATACCACTTGAACATAACAAACATTTCCCAAAAAATAAATATATAATAATATAAAACAAAATGTTCCTCCGTGCATTTTCCGCAGTCACCTGAAGTAAAACATTGTCAACGTCGCTCTTTCTTTGACATGGACATCGATTGGTTCCACCTCCCATTACAACAAGAACATGTCGACGAACACTTTGATACTTGTTCAGGTCATGAGTACGAATCTGTACATAGACCTTCACACATCAGTAAAATGAGTATTCTGAGACAAAGCACTTAGAAAAGCAAGGTGAAGAAATGTAATATCGTTCAGGTCCATGCTATCTTTATCGATCACCTTACAAAATAACGAAACGTTTGATAGAATTATAGAGAGGTGTATAGAGTTTGTGATTCAATCCATTTGCATTATAAACTGTATCGGAGTAGAGTTTTATTACATCTAGTACGAGCTCAATAAGTGCAATTATACATCAGATTCCAAATTTCATGGCATTTAAGTTTTTTAATGCAATTGTACCGTCAAAATTGCCAAAACAAAAAAAAAATTGCTCACTTATTTTTTCCCCTTTTTTGCAATCTCCCTCATGTATGGAGTCCTAGTAGATGGTGCAAGACGTCATAGTCGTGCAGATAACATCATCTTTAAGATAGGTGGCGTATCCTCGGGCACGGCCGTGGTTGCCTCCACCGGCATTTCACTCGTACTGCCTACAAAATATTGCAGAGGGCCCTAAACATTTAACCAAAATTTGTACCACTAACCGTAATTAATCATATCAAAATTTTCCCACAAGAAACTTACGTCCCCCTCTGCCATGCTGCTAGCGGAAGCAATTGAGTCTTGCTCAACGTTTCCCACACCAGCATAGGGAACTTTCTCGTCGTAATCGTCCCCCGAACCAACACAAGCTTCTTTGTCATCACTGTCCCCGGAACAAGAGGCTCGAAATCCATGTCTGGAAAGACAAAACAAGAAATGAATGCGACCATAATATAATATTTCTAGCCACATATAGACCAAAAACCACAAGTATGCTGTGAAGTGTCTATCAAGAGTTCCGCCGAAATACAACAAGTACCACACACAACAAGTGGATTGCAAGTGAAAGCAAGGTTATGATACACGTAACATAAACATTGAAACGAAAGATATGTCAAGTGTCAATCAAGATTTCCACAAAATGCATCCAACGAGTATCACCCATATTACTCAAGTCACCCTTTACAAATTTACTTATGTAAGATCGAAATTAATGCGAAAC
>NW_019264357.1:128491-152418 GCF_002742605.1 Olea europaea var. sylvestris | reverse complement strand
TAGTTGTTCTAATTTCATGTATCGATGTCTAAAATCGTTCTTAATGTTTTTGGTTTTGGTAAAACTTTATTCTTTCTTGCAGTGCCGTTTATGGAATTAGCCGACTTGTACGTTCATTAATGTAAAATTTGTAACTTCATAAATGAAAAAAACTTGTGTGCAAATTAATTAGCAACAACTAATTTTTAGTAACTTTTGGTTTCTGAAGTAATATTACATTTAGTGGGAGAGATGATGCTCTTCAAAGCATTCATGAATCAGGAAAATTGGATACAATTATAGGAAGACAAAAATCATGTTTATTTTAGGAGGAATCGGGGATCTTATATTGGGAAATCTGCTAAAAACTAAACCATGTCGGTATGATAAAGCCAACAAGGTATTCATGATTTGGCTCTTCTATGCTGCTGCCTTTAATTATATAAGTGCTCGTTTGGCATAAAAATGGCTTCCCGTCGACATGAATCCCATTCAGTTTCTTCCCATTTATGGTTTCAACCTTTTTGTAACCTCTCATATTTGCATTCACTTTCAAACTTCTTCCACTATCACTCTCCATGCCGGTCCTTCGACATGAAGTGTTAACCTTCCTATATGCATTTCCTCTTAAATCACTTACTACCGAAGTGTCGTTCCCGACAGTTCGCAATAGAAAATCTCGACAGATGGAATCCTCGACAGATTAACTGTCGATCCCGACAGTTAGCTTCAGTAATTCTCGACAGATGAGCCTGTCCACCGATGAACTGTCGGGAACGACAGTTCCTTTGTTCCATAGTTTTGCAAGTTGAAATTTGGTTCCGACATTGCACGTATGTTTCACATTAAAAATACTGTTATGCTATGATGTCACGATTTTGTTCATTGATCCGTCGTTGCAACATTGTACGTGTGTTTCGCATTACTATTACTGAAATGGATGATATCACGATTTGTTTATTGGTTCCAACATTGCATGTGTGCTTTTGCATTAACATCATTGCAATGCTATGATCTGGACATTTGTTGATTGATTCGTCATTGCATCTTGTTTGTCCAAATGTGGTTCAATTTTTTCCATCCAATGTGTCGTGTGTCTTCAAATACTACGATCTAACGCATTAAATTTATGTTAAACTGCAGGAGGGTGCATGAATTTTGAATATCTAGTTTCAAAGAATGCACGGCTGAGGGCCCACATCTCACCGCAAAGCAATCTAAGGCATGTAAAGACAGTCCTCGAGCATTTCGATGATCGGCAGCGTACGGATTTTCGTAACTCGTGCCTAGGGTTCTTATCCGAGGTTTGAGATCTCCAATTCTCAGCCCAATTAATCCAGCAGCTCGTTTTTCGTTGCATACGAACTGAAAAGGCTTGCGAAATATGGTTCAAAGTGCAAGGCCACTTAGCCAGTTTTGGCCTGCAAGAGTATGCTCTCATCACGGGTTTAATGTGTGGTCCTCTTCCAGATGATGCCGCGATGGACCGAGTTCTGCAAAAGAGGAGATTAAAGGATAAATACTTCAAATCAATGGACAGGATTTCATGTGGCGAACTTGAGAAGGCATTTCTCTGGCCGTCGACGCCCTGGGCAGATCGGTACAAGCTCGGGCTTGCTCTAATCATCGAAGAAGTGTTCAATGCTCCGGATAGCCATGCTGGTATTGAACTTCCCACGCTTTCGATCGTGGACGATCTGGACATGTTCTATTCATATCCTTGAGGTAGAGTATCGTACATTCGTCTAATAAGGGGCTTCCGACGCAGTTTGGGACGAAAATTTGTAGATGCCACAAACAAGAAGGAGAAGGCGGTTACTTATACAGTTCATGGCTTTCCCATTGCCATGCAAGTACTACACACAAATTTTGTACAACATATTCATTATTTCATCAGAAATGTATTGTCATTGGTTCCTTCAATGTTCAACTCACACTTACTATCTGCTGTAACAGATCTGGGCATTCGAGGCAATGCCGAAAATTGGGGATCGATTTGCTCGACGATTGGGTCATCAATCCCCACGGCTTCTGAGTTGGACGTGTACCAAACAGCCGCAGCAACGGACGTATGATGCATTCTTCAAGAACATTAAGGTATTGGATTACGTTTCATGCACGCGATCTGCATGTGTCGTTAGTCATTACATTTGTGGTGACGCTCAGTTCCTTTATGTTGCAGCTGCACGTGTTCGCGATGCTTCGTCCCACCGAAGCCGAGCTTGGGCAACCATATATCTCCATCCTCTTGCCATTTGAAGACCATACTGTACCTGCATTGGACGACGTTGCAAGGGACATTATCCCTTCACAGCTTCATCCAAAGCCTTTGGCCAGTGGGAAAATGTTGGAAACTCGAGGGGAGAGTGGGCATTGGTTTCCAATGGAGGAGGCTCTGAGGACGATGATGAGTTGGGCGACAGTGACGACCAGGGGTCCGGTGAGGAGATTGGAGGTGATAAGAGTGGAGACAGCAATGGAGAGGCCTCGGACGAGGGGGACAGTGAGGATGAGCACACTCGTACACCGTAGACTGGGACATATTCCACTCCCCCCATGCACAGACGTACTTCTCCCATTCATACACCCTCCAGATCTTATGTACGACAAGGTCAAACCTCTGGAGCGAGCCTCATGAGAGCTGAGGTGGAGGAACTATTGCTGGATCAAAGAATGCTCATCGAAATTCGCCTTCGCACAGTCAAGCTTGAGATCATGCAGCACGTGACCGACGAATTTGTGAAGGTCAGGGACTTCATTTCTAATCTCGTCCCCCGAACTCCCTCTAGAAGTACTCCACCTACGGCTCAGGCGGCGAACAAGCCCGCAGTTTTAGGTACTTCACTGTATGGTATGTGTACTACATTTAATTTTTGATCTACTATATGTTACTTATGTTTGCTGACATTGAGTACACATGGGATTTGTGACTTAGACGAAAATGGAGGCGAGACCGACCCTGTCCTGGAATGTGCGGAACCGCAAGGTATGTGCATCAATTACGATGGATTCATTTTCATGTCATCTTTAATATTTGATACTAGCAAATACGTAACCCCCTTACGTCTTTGCAAATGTTGTTTTGTAGTGCATGGAAGAGGCTTCTCCCCGTTGCCGGTCGATCACGACGAAGATATGGACAAGGAAATGAAAGAGCAAAATGGTACGTGTGTTAAGTAACGCATAATATTTGATTTCGTACTTAGGTCTCACCTCATTCCAAAATGTGTGTACTGTAAACCCTGAACGACACGCGGTTTCTAATATTGGGTAAGTTGGTACTCATGCCTAGGTGGAGCCGACATGGAATCCGAACCAGCACTGAACGGTGACGATGACGACGTAGCTTCCGGTGGTTCGGGAAACTGTGAGGACGAGCCTGTTGCGTCCCTTACTGGCGTAGCGGAGACGGACGGTAAGTACACTACGATGGAATACTTTTATTTCACTGCATACAGTAACACGTAATACTTGGATCATTTACTTACGTATGACCTCATGCATAAGTATGTATTCTCGATTGTTTGAAGTATACAGTATTACTAATATTTCGTCGCATGTTAATTTCATACTAGGTGGATGCGGCATGGATTCCGAACCAGAAAAGAACAGTCACGATGATGAAGTACCTTCCGGTGGTTCGGGGAACCGCCTGGACAAATCTATTGCGTCCGCTAGTGGCATAGCGGAGGTAGATGGTAAGTAGATTGTGGTGGAGAACTGATGATGTCACCCTAACCCAAATTCGTGATGCAAATGGATGAAGTGCTAATTATTGTCGAATTGTTTTGTAGGCGGTGCGACGAACATGTCGGGGGAGGCCAGCATACCCATGCAATGCAATGACCCACCCACCACAAAGAGGCGACGATTGACAAGCATCCGACGTTCTGTTGTATCTACAAAGACTCCGTACACCAGGGGGAGGACGAAGAGAATGAAGAAATAAGGTATTTTTGGCGAAACATTTACATGATTGCAAGTTTGTGTGGATTTCGTGTATGCATAGTCATACGTTTATGTTATTCTAAAAGAGCATGTCGAATACTATACGAATATTCTCCGTAATATTCATATCATATGCAATTCAAAGATATTATTGTCGGATTTTGTCACGTTCACTTGAATATCTGTCATTAGGGATGGGCAAAAATCGATCGAAACCGATCAAACCGACCCAAACTGAGGGGTTTGGGTCGGTGTTTGCAATGAAATGGGTTGGGTTCGGTTTAATTTCTGCCATTTTCTGTCGGGTTGGGTTGTGTTATGGGTTATCCCTTAAACCCAACCCGAACCGGCCCAACCCAACCCAACCCAACCCGTATAGAAAATTGATATTTGAAAAAGTCTTAAAAAAAAAAACGAGTATAAGGTCCCTCCCTGTTCCCTGAGCCCTCCATTCCCGTTTTTCATTTCCCCCTGAGAGAAAACCTAGTCTCCTCCAATCCATCACCAAGCTAGTATTCGCCCTTTATTTTCTTCATTCTAACCCTAAGTATTTATCACTCTTTCGGTATTTTCATATTTGATTTTTTGGGGAAAAAATTGTGAAAATCTCAGCATTGTGCGAACGAAGGTGAGAATTTTTCTTCCGCCTCTCTCGCTGCCGGTATCCGTCTTCAGTCTCCCACCATCCCACGCTACCATCTAGGCGAGTTTTTTTGTTTAACCTGGATTAACTTCCATTATTCTTAATATCTGATATAGTTGAAGTTTTTTAATAATTGATTATGCTTTATTACTTTAGTAAGTTTGGGCATTTATTGGTAATCGTAGTTCCATTTCAATTTTATGGTTCTTGGAAGACAATTTTCTTAGTATTTGTATTTGTATATGAAATTCATTGGATTGGATGTTGTGCTGCTGATTGCTTGTGAATTGGATTGGATGACCAAATGAGATTAGTTTTGTCAGTTAATGTGGGTTATTATGAGTTCTTGATCTCGGAAATAATCAATTTTTGGGTTAAATTCTTGAGTTTTTAGGAGAAATGAAGAACCTGACATCTCTGTTTCTTGGTGGGCTGTGGGAGTTCATTTTACTGGTAATCTTTATTAGCTTGAATTGTTGGATTTAAGTGATAATAAGTTGACTGGGAATGTATCTATATGTTTCATGAGGCTTGCCAATTTTAGCACTCTAAATTTGAGGAACAAAGGTTTTCATTTTAAATTTAAGCTTCCACTCTTTGCATTGGATTTTGGATTTCATTCTAGTTCAACATTGTAGTCTTGTGGAGTAATTTATAGTTTGCTGAGGTTTTTTTTTTCGCAAAGTCAAAACTGACCAACCCGATCGAAGCTTGATTGGGTTGAAACATACAAATGGGTTGGTTTGGGTTGATTTTTTACCAAACCGACAGTGTTGGGTTGGGATTGGGTTGAGTCAAAAACCGACCCAACCCAACCCACGCCCACCCCTATCTGTCAGACCGTACATCGTCAATCATTATTCATTCTCCGTAATGTTCGGATCGCATGCAATTCAAATATATTATTGTTGGAGTTGCTCATGTTCACTTCAATATCTGTTATACCGTACATCGTCAATCATTATTCATTCTCCGTAAAGTTCGGATCACATGCAATTCAAAGGTATTATTGTCGGAGTTGCTCATGTTTACTTCAATATCTGTCATACCGTACATCGTCAATCATGATTCATTCTCCATAATGTTTGGATCACATGCAATTCAAAGATATTATTGTAGCTCTTCTTTATGTATGTAAGAGCATCGTCGTGTCGTTATTTGTTTGGTTGACTATTCTTGTCGAACATGCTGCATATTTGCGTTTACCAAATTAACTTCCATAATAACTTTGATCTGATTATATCATTTTTTCTTATTGACGTGCAGATGACAGTGCATGAAGATGCCTCAACCTCATCCACAGTCACTACATCACAACTTGGAGTGCACATAGGGTGCTTGAAAGGGGTCAACGTTGTATGAACAAATTTTTTGTTATTGGTTGCGTTGATTTTTCTATAAACCGGTCCAAATTTAGTGACACTATTACTTGCCAAGCTCATCCATGTAATTATTGTTGGTTGCATTGATTGTTGTATAAACCCGGTACGCAGGCGCACATGGATGATCTTGGATTTTTTTACATCATTTGTGAATGTGTTATATCAGAATTACTTGTACAAAGCTGCATTTGTTGCTCTTTATGCAAGCGCGTGTCACTAGAAATTATGTATTTCGAAATTTCCACTAATTCGATAGTATGCAGTGTAGTTCGATACGTCATCTAAAAGATAATAATTTCAGAATCTCGTGATTCCAGTATGATATTCGTTTTTTAACTGAGTAAAAAATAAGTAATAGCATAGCACAATTCATTTAAGTTGTATTTCATGTAATGTTATAACAAATACATGCAGCAATATGGAAAAAATCTTACACATGAGTGTTAATTTGAAAAGGTTTTTCACAATTTCTGGAAGGAGCACCACATGCAAAAACTGAAAATGGAATTGAAAACCGTGCTTAACTCATTTTTAGTCATTGCCAGAATAATTCAATTGTCATAACTCACATGGGTACTAATTTTCCAACCCCAGCCACCATTTAAGGACATATCCTAGGGATTTAAGTATAATTAGACCATCATCCATCATACAGTTGTCTATCAAATTTTAATTGTATGGGGCTTGGTGGTTGGGGCACTAAATGAGCTTCAATGCATCTCTCCAAAAACTCTAATATATATAGCATGGTAAGTCCACATTATCATTGACACTTGAAATATTCACACTTGAAAATTCATGTTGCAGTCTATACGTTTAGTCCTCCATAGGTTCAGTAAATATTTTCATATCAAAACAATTGCGTCGTCGACAGGGAACAATGAATCATTGAAGCATGAGGAGCCGCTACCAACACCCGGTTCATCCCTACTATGTCCCATCATCATTGCTTCGGACGATGATGAAGCGAGTTCTGAACATGGTACGAGAGCCACATCCGTTGTTTCTTTTTCGAACCTCTACGATGTTGCAAGTGAAACTTCCCAGAGTCCGAAGACCGTGCTTGATTGGGTCGTCCCACTGATGGTTCCAGAGGAAGTTGAGTCTGACGATGACGCGTGGTTGGCTCATGTTACATATCCCGAGATCATTGTGATCAGCTCTGCTGACTCGGAACAAGATGGTTCGAGTGTGGACAATCAATGAAGTGGCTAATATGGGTATGTGGTACGTATGAAATAATGTATACTTCGTATTTTGTCAGGGATGGATCTGGTAACATAGTTCGGCAATGGGGACCAAGAGCACCTCCATTGTCTACGTACTGTTTTCTTCATATTTGGTATTGGACCTACTATGGACAAGGACAGAAACAATCTGTCGGAAACGGCATGTATACTGTTGGGAACGACAGATTAATTGTCGGGATGTAAGAGCATAGGTTCATTTGTGTACGTATGAAACTTGTGTTCCCCTGTATGTCTCCCTTGTTTACTGAAAATTGACGTACCCTGGAATGAACAAGTTAACCTTATTGACAACGTAGTTTGGTCGGGGTTATTTGGTTTGGGCTTAACACATGAACTTGGAAGTATCGAAAAATAAGTTATTTTTCAAATTCCTTGTAGGTGGAGTTAGGTGTCTATATGTACGTGGTGTCTTATGAATCAGTCCGTGAGGAAAAAGTACTAATCAGGTCAGCCCTAAATCATCCTTGAAATATACCATTTTTTTGTTGCTAAATTAGAAGACGATGTCTGCTGTTAAGAAACGAGAATGGAATGTAAACGAAATGTTATGCTTCAAAATAACTGTGTAAGTAGAGAGTTTAATGGGTAATAGTATAGTCATGCAGCCATAAATATTTCGGAGAAGTCATATTATATACTCTGTAACCATCTGTTGGGACTGACAGTTTAACTGTCGAGATGTTCTGAAGGGATATCAACTACAATATCTTGTAACTAGTTGCGATCATAAGAAACACTAATGTTAGCAAACAAACGACAATGATAACAAAATGAGAACATTTACATTCTTTCATTACAAACGACATGGGGGTGCCAGTTCACATACAACTTCAACCACTTTCGAACAAAAGCCTATTTATTACAAACGCCTATTTAAACGGTCCGTGGTACAATGGGGTTGGAACATGTGCTCCGATTATGACCTAGTCCACCACAGTGAGTGCATTTCCTGAGTTGTGTGGCGGACTCGAATCTGGATTGCTGACGTCTTGTGGGTGGTCTACCTGGAGGACAACGTATATCGGGTGGCCTAATAGGAGTACCTGTAATTTCGTTTGGGACTATCCAGTCCACTTCACGCATAACGGGATATATAGCTTCGCTATAGGTACCTCTCCAGTATTTCGATGTGTAATACGGTGAGCATAAGTCGTACAATGACATACCTCACAAGCACGCAGCTCGAGTGGCATGAACGCATGGCATACGATTAATTTGAAACTCACAACAAGTGCAGCTGTTATCAGAGAAGTTGACGATGTCCGTGTCATTGGATATTCCAACCTGTGTTAACTGTTCTGTCAAGCCATGAGCTCCAAGCCTTGTACCTGCTTCAAACGTTGTACGTAACTTGTTCTCCATCCTCAACGACGGCATGCCAGTACATGTGGTTGCACTAGTTCGACGTTCGTAAAACCACTTTTGCATAGTTTGTCGAATGTGTTCGACCAAGCACGTGATCGGTAATGAACGGGCATGTCTCAACATTGAGTTCAAAGATTCGGCATTGTTATTTCTCAAAATGTTGTACCTTTGACCAACAAACAGTGCTCGTGACCAAAATGAGAAACCTGTTCGCTCTAAGTACCCGTACGCTATTGCACTTACCCTACGGATCTGTCCCATAAGTCTTTCAAACTCTTCGACCCGAGAAGTTCGTGCAGCTCGTTTGAATAGAAATATTACACTTGTGTTGTTGTACCGCTGGACTAAGTTCTTTTCTAATTTCAGATACAGCACCCATGACGGGACTGAGAAAATAGGTGAGCAATGGCATTGAAAATGTTATTCTTCCGGTCGAAAACAAAAATCAATTCAGCAGAGTCGCCTATAAGCTCTTTCAAGTTGGACATAAACTACATCCACGATCTATTTGTTTCAGCATCAACGATCCCCCATACCAAAGGATATATCCGTTTGTTGGCATTTTGGCCAGTTGCCAACAAAAGTATACCTTTGTATGGACCTTTCAAGTGACTTCCGTCAACACAAATAACGGCCCTCAAGTAGCGCATGTAGCCACGAATGCTTGCACTGAAAGCTAGGAAGAAGTAATGGAACCTGTTACGGAAATCAATTTCGATGTGGGTTACTGTCCCCAGGTTACGCTCTCCTAGAACGTGACAATAGGAAGGTAATTTTTGAAAACTATCCCCCGGTGTACCATGTAGCATATGTAAAGCAGCCACCTTCCCCTTACGTGCTTTTTGGTAACTTATTTTGACACCAAACTCGCGTTCTATGTCACGTGCAATAGCGGTAGGATCGTACGACCTGTATGGATTATCCAATTTTCCCAAAATGTGCTCGGTAATTACAGAAGTAGTGGCATGTCGATGTGCGTTACGATGGATATCTACTGAACATGTGTGCACATTGTTGAATTTTCAGATCATGAATATAGAAGTCTGTTTCACACTCGAAGCACGTAACATCAATTTGCAATACGGTCCACGCATGCAACGGTTAACATTTTACTGCTTGAACTGCTAACATGAAATTCGAACTTTTCTTACAAAGCAAGTACACGAATTTTCGAGTACAGCTCTTTCTTGCTCAAGAATATTTGCCGTTCAACAAGATCGAATGTATCCACAACTGTAATCCATTGGTCTGTACCCAAACGAATATGTTGTGGTGACATTCGAGAGTCAACGTCTGCAATACTAGCAGCATCTGTACCATTGAATGGGTCGTCCAACATATCATCTACAGGTGTAGCCCCATCATCGAAATTCGCCGTTTCGACTGCATTATTCATTGAGGAACTAGGCTCATGATTAATGTCATCGTGTTCTAAGTTCTGGTAAACATCCGTTGTGGTAAACAAATGGTCACGCAAATTCGTATCCCTCCCTATATCAACAGTTTGCATATTTGTTTCCAAAATAGTGACGCAAAAAGCAATTTCCGTATGAACAGATATGTACCATATGAGATATTCATCTTCACGTATTTCAGCTGGCGGTATATTCATGTTCGGGACTTTGAACTTCAATTCCATTTCGGCGTGCGGATCGATAAGGCCAAGTTTGTCATTCAACCGTAACAGAAGTCCGGCTAGGATGATATTTCTCGGCACTAAAATGGATGTGGTTTTGTCCCCTATCCACTTCCATTCGTCATCCGCGTGAATAAACATTCCCCCTTACGACACGGTGAATCTCAAATGGGTGTTCATACCTAAAATAAAGGGATTACAAGTTCATACCTAAAATAAAAGGGATTACAACGATAAGAATTATGAAAAGTCAATATGTCGATATGTAGTAGTATCGAATGGGCACTTTCGAATATTTAAACCGATGCAATAGGAGAATGTGAAATGAAGGGTGTCAACAGTTTTCAATTGTCGATTTTAATAGTTTAAAACTCTATCCCGACAGTTTATTTGTCGAGATCGGCATTTATAATCGTCGAGATCGATAGATAAACTGTCGAGATCGCCAACAAGTTTAAGGCCTTTTTTTTTGTTACTTTCTCTGAAATATTAATGATTATAATCAATTTTCAACTACAAAAATTATTTCATTGCTCTACAGATCTCCATAAACAAATGACTGCTTTATTAGATATGGAATAGTTGACATTTGCCTAAATATTTTTTGGTATATTTTCCCTTTAAAATGATTTGAAAAAGAAAAAACAATACCACCATCATTAATAGTGGTTTTAAATGTTTTCTTCACTTTGATGATCAAGTTGCTTTTACTATGTGAAAAATAATAAGCTATTACATAAAAATATAAATAATTTGTAATAACTAACCTCTCCAAATGGATGATGAATTGAATAACAATATATTGTTGATGAAAGAATAAAGAAGATGAAAGAAAATGGAGGGTTTCTTCAAGAAGGGATGTATTTGATGTGAACTAAGATTATTTTGCTTCTTTTATCTTTCTTTTGCTTCTTGGAATTTTTTTACGTCTTTTCTCTCTTTTTTTTTTAGTAATTTCATATTATACCATATAATATACATTTACCAAATCATTATAATATACAAATTAAATAATGAAATCATTACAATTGATTGGATTGGAGACTACCATTAATGAGCATTTAATGCTTCTAAAAAGGGGAGATTAAAGGTAATTTGGACATTTTCCACCAAAAAAGTGACATTTTTTATAAAATTTAATGCAACTCAAAAGTTTTATAGCAGTTTCCAAAAAAGTGTCATTTTTGATAATTCTTACCATTGTTTGTTGATTAAAAAGTGCAAGAAGTCTATTTACATTATAGCCATCTCATTGCACACCAAAATTTGTGAATTCACAAGGATATTTCGCTAAACTTCATGATATTAATTATAAGAAAGTAAAGATAAAAATTACAATGAACTTGCAACCAAACCAACATTTCTATCTTCCCACCATCAATAGGAAAAATCCCATGAATCAAGATAATCTCTTTTCGAATCACAATATTTTTTTCCTTAAGGGAACACGAAAATATCCAAATCAAGTTAGAAAAAAATAAAATAAAAAGAAACATACCAAAAAGTATATATTGATCTTTAACACTTCTCCTAAACTTAAGTAAATTCCTTATAATTTCAATAAAATGTACATAGGTTTAGGGCTTCAGCATGGCTGTCAAAGTAAACTGTGAACTTTTTAGACCAATAAACCTGGACAAAAATGGATATTTGGGCAATCACGGACGATCTTGAGCGAGAGAGGAAATTGAGAGTCGTTTAGGTTTAGGACTTTAGTTGCTATATGAATGAATATTTTTACCTTTTTAGTTTTCATATATTTTGTTTTTTTTCTTGTAAGTAGTGAGATGGGAGCTTTTGATGTGATGCAAATTAGCTTTTTGTACTATTCTTTCATCTAGTCAAATCAATTTTAATTAATGACATCCAAGGTATTTCAATATTTTTTGAGGACCATAAAAGTCATAAAGTGATAGTTTGATCAAAACTATTAAAATGTGACATTTTTGTAAATGCAAACCCAAAAAATGACTTCCAGTGTAATGTCCACATTATTATAATGTGCTTATATATAAATTTTAAGTACTAATGAACCTTATGATCAATAATTGTGTAATTTAATATATGATTGTTTGCTAAATTCTAATTCTGTTATGGTTTTTATCTATTTTATTTTATTTATTTGAGCTAGTAAAAGTAGTTATAGTGGGACAGTGTTATGTGTAAGTTTTTAAAGGATTGGGTGATATGGTGCAAAGATGTGTTCCTTCGTTTGACAGTTGCTGTGTATTGTTTTCTATGTAAAGGCTAAGCAAGGATGTAACAAAAAAATTATCAATGAATTAATTATTTTTGCAATCGGTTGAAGGTTTATTGATTCCTTGAGACCCAATATTTCAAGATGTTAGAATTTTCTTGAATTAACCTAACATTTTAACTACTTTATTTTGTTCTTTGGTATGAATATAATATCAGAATCAGACATGAATCTATTGCTTGATCAACAAAAAGAATGCCAGGGGATGGGCCCGGGCCTTGGCCCTAGGCTAACCAGGCAGGCTAGGGCCCATGATTTTTATCGGCCTCATAGAAAAAGTGCCCAAATCCTAACCCAAAATCCATCCAACCCAATTCCTTATAGAAATGTGGAAATTACATAAATCCAAGTACTTAAAGATCACAGTTCAAAAGTCTGGGATGAAGTTTCATTGTGCACAAATCAGGTCTCTATATATTAAAACCCTAATTCATTTCATTTCACATTCCTCTCTCGCTCAAACACACCCTCGCCTCTCTCTCCCTGTCTGTACCATTCCGACAATCATTTCCCGTTGTCGCCACCCGCCATCATTGCCGCCCACGAGCTTAGCGGCCAAATATCTCCACCCAATCCTCCAAATTTCAATAATTTCAGCAGCGTGGCCGGGTGAAGAATCGCCGCCGAGAAGATGTGCTGCGCCATTGCTTTTCAGACAGAAGATGGCAACTGATTTTGCAAAACGTTGAACAGCGATTTGTTGCAAGAATCGTGACCAGTTGCGTTGCCGAACATTGAACGGTAAAAGTCACAGATGTTGATGGTGTTGGTGGTGGATCAGTGGTGGACGATGTTGATGGTGGTGCGGTGGATTTAGGGTGGATTTGTCGGTAGTGGCGAGTCTGTGACGGGTTGGTGTGATGATCTACTTGTGATGGTATGTGTGGTGGTGTTGCTGGTACTGTGTATGGTACCTTTGGCAATGTTGATGCTATGGTGGTAGTGGTGCGGTGTTGAGGAAGTGGTGGTGGTACGATGTTGATGTTGTGGTGCTGGCGATGGTGTGAGGGCGATGTGGTGGCTGGTGGCGAGTGACGGTGGTTTGTGACCAATTATTTGGTTATCTGTGATCAAAAAATTTTATAACTTGTGATTTAAAAATAATTTGTGACCAAATATGTGATGGAAAAATAAACTGTGACCTAAAAATTTGATAACTTATGATTTAAAAATAATATGTGACCAACTAATTTAAAAATTTGTGACCGACAAAAAAATTGTAACGTATAATATTTTCGATTTGTGACTGATGAAAAAATTTGTGACTAATTAATTTCACAAGATGTGACATTGTGACCTTTAAGTATGTATCTGTGACCATGAATCATACATACGCGATCTTAATATACTTGATTAATAAATATTCTTAATTAATTAACAGAAACCTTATTTTTGCATTTTAGAACTTTGGGCCTGATATTTGAAGTAGTCATACTTAAAGCCTGGTTTATGATTTTTTTTCCCTTTGGAAATCTCGTTTTACCTAGGGCTAGGGCTAGAGGAAGAATGGAAGGGATAGTGAGAGGCTGATTTGGAGCCTATTTGTTTTCATTATGGGAAAAATTATAGAGTTTTGAACAGTATTTTTTGGATAATGTGTTGTTAAAATTTAAAGAAATTTTATTGGTTTGTATATAGAATATTTTATTGTGTGAATGTGTGGCAAAAAATGTTACTGTGACAAATAATTTAATTTGTTAAAGGATATGACAAACGGGGGCTTACAGAATTTAAACCATCAATTCCATTGAACCACTGTAGCCAACAAAGGAGCCTAATAAGGAAGAGACAGTGACCATCGTGGTTTGGGGTTCTTAATTCCTAGAAATAAACAGTAACGGTAGAAGCGGAAGAAACTACAAGTAATTGGTTCGTGACCCTTAATTCCCTCCTTGGAATCTTTTACTTTACTATTATATATAACATTAATTTTCTCTCTTGTCTTGTGTATTTTTCTAAAGATTGTATTTTTCCCCATTGTTCATTCAGTAGAGAATGACTCAGATTGGCAATAGTTTGTAGATTAAAAAGATTTTTCTCTAGTTAGAGTAATGCTATTTACCACCATTGAAGGTGAAATGGGTGATCACTGGGTCTTGATTAGATTCATAGATCCATGTAAATAACAATGTTAAATCAATAGAAAATCTACATTAAATATTTAACGCACATTTATATTTGCTCACAACTTTGAAAAAAAAATAAATGCCAAATTGTCTTCAAAATTTACAATTGAGAACAATGGTGTTTAAAGAGAGGAGGAATGTTATGATAAAAGTTGGTAGTTGTCACATGTAAGTTTCAAGTTTGCAAGGGATTTAGCTCATTATTTGGTAAAAGCAAAGTTTTTAATACTGAATTTTTGGAGAATGTGTTATTAAGAAGTAGAAAAAAAGTTTGAGTTAAAGTACAAATATTTTATTGTGTGAATATGTGATTAAAAATGAGTATATAGAATAAAGAATTATAAAATAATGATTGTCAAATAAGTGCTTAAGGGTAATTAATTTGAAGTGCAGAGTGCTCCTCAGTTTTAGCGTAGTTAGTGCGTGTTATTTTGTAATTCGAAACTAAGCAAGGATGTAATGGAAAAAAGTCAATTTATTAATTATGAGAGCCGGTATTTACGTCCACTATTGTCATATATATATATATATATATATATATACACACACACACATCCCCAAATCTCCCACTCCCACGCTATCCCACCTTTGTCCTATTCTTGAGTTTTTGTAGATCAAATTTATCAGTGATATGCTTATTATTTTTAAGATAGTATTTTAGTTCATTTTCACATATATTCATTTTTGTCTAAGGTTACACTAAATTCACATCCAAAATAATAATAATAATAATAATAATAATAATTAAAGGTATATAGATTAACAATCTACACTACAATTGATTTCTTTGCCATTCCATAATTTGTAATCCTAGAATGAAGTAAAAAATAAAAAATAAAAACTAAATTACCCGAATGAGCATTGGTGGAAATGGGGACGAAGGGAGACGAGTTTGCACCAGTGTCAATGAAGAGTTTTGACATAGGTGAATTGGTAGAAGAAGATAGAATACTTCTCAATATATATATAAATATATATATATATACACACACACACATCCCCAAATCTCCCACTCCCACGCTATCCCACCTTTGTCCTATTCTTGAGTTTTTGTAGATCAAATTTATCAGTGATATGCTTATTATTTTTAAGATAGTATTTTAGTTCATTTTCACATATATTCATTTTTGTCTAAGGTTACACTAAATTCACATCCAAAATAATAATAATAATAATTAAAGGTATATAGATTAACAATCTACACTACAATTGATTTCTTTGCCATTCCATAATTTGTAATCCTAGAATGAAGTAAAAAATAAAAAATAAAAACTAAATTACCCGAATGAGCATTGGTGGAAATGGGGACGAAGGGAGACGAGTTTGCACCAGTGTCAATGAAGAGTTTTGACATAGGTGAATTGGTAGAAGAAGATAGAATACTTCTCAGTAAAAGTTGGCTTGGGTGAGACAAGTGCAGGTGATGAATTTGTCGTAGTTTTAGATGTCACAAAGTTGGAGGTTTCTTCGTGGCGACAAAAGGAATTTACAGTTTCTTTCACTATCTCGACCACACCAGTATTCCTCGCAGTTTTCCTAGAGATAAATATAATAAAGTTCATTCATTCCTTGGAAAACCAATATGGGAGGTTCAATCGTTCAGGTTTCTTCGAATGAAACTAATTTTTATACTATTTTTTTTTTTTGTTCTTCAATGGGAACAACGCAAGTTCATATTAAATTCTCAAATCAACAAGTCTAATCAATCACGAACAATACTCATTTGAGCCAATTAATAGATTAGGCCATCTTCAACATTGCACCAAATTTTACACCAAATTAAAATTCATCTTCAACTATTACACAAAAACTTATATCATATGAACATTTTTTTATTCATTTTTTCGATATTTGATAATGTATTTATTTAAAAAAAATCATTTAAACAAAGTTGGAGGTTTCTTCGTGGCGACAAAAGGAATTTACAGTTTCTTTCACTATCTCGACCACACCAGTATTCCTCGCAGTTTTCCTAGAGATAAATATAATAAAGTTCATTCATTCCTTGGAAAACCAATATGGGAGGTTCAATAGTTCAGGTTTCTTCGAATGAAACTAATTTTTATACTATTTTTTTTTTTGTTCTTCAATGGGAACAACGCAAGTTCATATTAAATTCTCAAATCAACAAGTCTAATCAATCACGAACAATACTCATTTGAGCCAATTAATAGATTAGGCCATCTTCAACCTTGCACCAAATTTTACACCAAATTAAAATTCATCTTCAACTATTACACAAAAACTTATATCATATGAACATTTTTTTATTCATTTTTTCGATATTTGATAATGTATTTATTTAAAAAAATCATTTATTTATTTATTTATTTTATAACATATAAATTACTAAATCATAACTACGTTAAATTAACAAATATATTGAATTATTATTGATTACTAAATTGTCCACGTGTTTTATATATTATTTTAAATTGACAAAAATAATTACTAAATTAAAAAATCTTTAATTATTATTGATTATATTATTAAAAATAATAAACTTTAACAATGTAATTAATTATTATTATTGTAGAACTATTATATTTGAAAAATAAAAGAGAATGACAAAACGATCATTGCACCATTTGGTGCAAAAAATGGTACAACAGGTAAAGAATGTTTGCACCAAGTTTTGGTGCAACAGGGTGCTGATTACAAATGCCCTTCGATTGAGTCGAAATTATCCTCAATACGTAAAAACCAAAAAAAGGTTGGTCTGCCAATAGGAAGAATGACGTACAAAACTACTGCCAATAGGAAGAATGACGTACAAAACTATGTAAGAACAATATCTCTTCAAATCCCAAAGCGTCATCCCAACTGACTACGACCGGACAATATGATATACCAAAAAAATAAAAAAAATATATTCAAAGTCATTTTCAAATTTATTTGAAGATAAAAGTGAAATGATATCGAGAGATTCAAATTTGGCAAGCCGATAAATTTCATATAGAATAATGTTCCAATCGGACACGGACCTAAATTTTCATTAGCCCGCATTTGGCCTCATTACTTTAACTTTTATTACATTTCATTTTTTTCTCTCTTATTTTCAACCATACAATTTTTCATAAAATAATATTACACGTAAATCGAAAATTTTTGCTTCTTTTTCAACCGCTCATTTTAAAGAAAAACACTATTCCATCCATTTTTACTTCAAAAAATGGGCGCCAAACGGGGACTAAATTTATTTCCAAAAAATTTGCTGCAACATAATCAGCCCGACATAATTATCTAATTTTGAACTTTTACTGAATTTGAATTACATTATAAAAGAATAAACTCAATTTGAATTCAATCTAACAATTAAAAAATTGCTTACAAAATCTTTAACCCTATTTGACAACCATTATCGGAAAATATTTTTTTCTACGTACTCACTTTCAGTCAGTGTTCTAAATAGCATGTCAATACGCGCATTGGCGCAAGGCGAGGCTAAGGTGCCAAGAACTTTTGTTTGGCGCCTTATTTGGCTGTCAATGGGCGCGAGGCGAGGCGAGGCTGAAGTGCCTAGGCGCGCGTTATTAGGTTTTTTTCTTTTTTCTTTTTTTTTTTGCAATTGTTTTAAGTTAAAACTTATAATTATTAAATAACATTTTTATTGATTGAAAATGTAAAATAATATTAAAATAAGAAAACGTTTTTTTACCATTTGCCTCGCCTAATCTCGCACTATCCTTAGCTTGGCATCAACGCATCGTCAAACATTACGCCTTTTAGAACACTGTTTTCAATCATACGTCCACACAATAAAATATTCTATACGTAAACCCGAAACTTTTTTCTACTTTTTTTATCACACGTTCTCCTCAAAACCATTATTCAAAACATTTTTTTTTCCAAATAATGATTGTCAAACAGAGACTTAATCTTTGAGAGTGTGTTTAATAGGAAAAATTTTCATGGAAAAGGCCATTTTTTCATCTAAATTTCAATTTTTGGGGAGTGTTTAATTGTCATTTTTTTTTCGTGAAACATATTTTTCAACATTTGAAAATATGTTTAGTTTTCCTTATTTTTTAGGATAACATTTTTTTTTGGGAGGTATGTTTTTATTTTCTTCAAAACAAGAAAAATATTTTCATTTCTAAAATTTATTTTTCATGCAAGTCAAACATACCTTTAGATTCATAATTCAAAGAACTCTAATTGAAACTCACATGTTGATGTTGTTGGCAACCCTAATGGTATGTACATCTATTATCCGTAGCGTCACAAAAGTCGTCGAGGTTAAAATTTCGAGTTTTGCTACAAAAACAGAGGGCCCATGTGGCTCTATTTGAGAAGAATTATTCTAAAATGAGGAAACTACACCAAAGCCAGTAGAGGTGTTGCGGTGTGATGATGGATTGGTGGTAGTTGGTACTGGTGTTGTGGTGGTTGGGTGAGTGGTGTGGTGCTCTGATGCGGTGCTATTTTACCAATTTATGGTGTTTCTCTGGCATGAGTTAGGTTGGTTCTTGTTGGTGGCGGTACTGCCGTAGTGGTGGATCCATCTATAGTGGTGGGGATTGTTAGATCGGTGGTGGTGTGTGGTGTGTTGGCCATGGTTGGTGGTTGCAGATGGTATGGTTATGTAGAAGGCGGTGATGGTGGTGGTTACCTAAGACCAATGTGATCTTAAAATTCGATAATTGTGACCAACAAATTCGAAAATATGTGATTGAAAGATAATCTGTGACCAATGAAAAAAATGTGACAATAAAATTTTTGATTTGTGATTTTGAAATAATCTATGACTTACACTATTTGATTTATGACCTCAAAAAAATTTGTGACCAATTAATTTGATGATATATGACCAGTAAATGAATTTGTGACTTATTATTGTGAATCTGGACCATTAATTATGTAATTGTGATTTTTATTATATTAAATTACTAAATATTTTTAATTAATTAGATAAAAACGTGATTTTTGCATAATTAAACTTAATCACCTGATTTTTGAAGTGTACATCCTTATAACCTGGTTTGTGAATTTTTTTCCAAATTCCTAAGTTGTGGGCCATCAGCCCATATGTAGCTTTATTTTAAATTTTAAATCTCAGCCCGCAATAACTTTTCTCCTAGAAAGCGCACATTTTGGTCAGAAAAATCACAAGCCTTGAAAAATGTGGAAAAAAAAAAGGATATTCACTTTTACCATTGTTCCTAAAATTTGTTTCCATTGCCAACCAATAAAAAAAAAGGAAAGAAAACGATCAAAAAATCATCTATATTTTAGTGTTCGTTTGGCTTTATTTTACATGAAAATTGTCAATTTCAGGGATATCCCCTTTTACAATTGTTTTTAAAATTTGTTCCCATTACCAACAATAAAAAAAAACAAAAAGCCAAAAGCCAAAAAAAAAGGTGGAAAACCAAAAACCACCGACCACTAGGAAAATAAAAGGTGGAAAATCACGCTTTAAGGTGTTGTACCTAGAAATTCATGGAAAATCAATTTCCTGAAAAATTTTGTCAATCAAACAGGCCAAAAGTGGAAGTTGGAATTCGAGTTCCAAGTTCCATGGAAAATTTCGTGCAATCAAACGGGGCCTAAAATTCAAAAACAGTTTTGAAATTAAGCATCTACTTTTAAACATATTTGGATAATTTTTAAGAAGTGCATAAATAGAATAACTTTTATAGAAAGTTGATTTAGGGCTTGTTTGAGCCATATTTTTTTTTTTCAAAAATGAAGAATGTGTAATTAAAAATTAAAGAAAAAATTTGGGTTTATGTGTAATATTATTTTATTGAAAAATATGTGATTGAAATGAGATTAAATCACCGTTGAAAAATGTATTTTGATAGCAAAAATGAGGGCTCAAACAAGTGTCTAATGTAACTTTAGCAGAAAGTGCTTCTAAAGAAACAGAAGCAAAAGTGGAAGTCATACCAAACGGACCATTCACCTAAACTACTAGTGATGCACAACAACGTAGAGAAACAAAGAGAGAAGACAATGGAAAAGGAAATTATAGAGAAAATCTCAATGATACTATCATATATAGTCATTCTATTTATGTGTACATATTCCACTAAGATCGAAAATTAATTATAAATAAGGAAAAAATGAAAATTTATTTATCTAATTTAACCTCTGTCAAGTGTAGTAAAAATAAAATAACTTACAATGATGGCATATTTTTAAAATTTCTAATTCCTATGACCGTGTGGAAGGTGAATGTCATTCATACTTGTAGTGTTTAGTGCATCACTAGCATACAAGCCATTGATTGATTAATTTAGGCCCCATGGACGAGGAAAAAAAAACTTCAATAATTGGCTAAGATATTAAATAAATATTTCAATCATTTATCTCATAATTGAGATATTGAATTGAATAATAAAACTCACTCTTACAAGTTACATCCATTTATCTAAGAAAAGTTTTCCACGTTCACAAGATTCATTTTTCATTCTAATAAACCTATGTTTTGGTTTTATCAATACAAATTATAAAATTTCACAAGGAAAACAGTGAAGCATAATAATACCGTTTGTTACATTTGTGAGTCCCTTACTCTGACTTTGCTAGCAAGCGTAAACAAATTTGATTACTGCTTAGCATTAGATTTATTACAATTCCACGGCCTTTCAATTTCAACCTAAAACGTGTTAAGGACGTGAGTTGAGCTATTTGTACGTTATTGGTTCCACGTCTTAATCGATCTCTCAAGTGTTCCCATCCATCTCAAATTACACGGTAGAATACTAAATGAATATATGATTTATGATTATTACGTACACTCATATATTTTATCTTTACGTCTATTGACTACTAAAATATTGAAAAAGTGACAAATATACACATTGACACCTTTAAACACAAATACTTATTCACATGCAATTAGATAGCATTGGCTTTAATGTACTACAAAATGAAAAAAATATATAGAGACACATAAATGAGTTTTGTTGATTTCAATATCTGTCCAATTAAGTGATCAACAGATCTCGACCAACAACTTATAATCTGCACACATCATTAGAATGCAAAAATCACAACCTCAAAAATATGTCTTGTGATTATTTACACTTCGACGGTCAAATTAACTATCAAAATGAGAAGAATAAATTCAAGAGAAATGAATGAGAGGAGATTTAAGTATGGTTTAGAGTGTACATACCTTAAGTATAAACAGACTCACCTTTACGCATAGGAAGGGAAAGGGGCCACGATTGGCCATTGAAGCAGGCTAAAGTACAAGAACGATTTATTAAATTTGATATGACCCTATTCAATTAACATCGTCGATATCCAACCAGCTAATGAGTGATTGATCTCTTCACATGCATGTCACATAATTTATAAATGCAAAAAATTTAAGGTGCTTTTTAGCGCATTTGTAAGTTCGAGTGTGACAAGTAACAAAGCAATCGCCCTAATTAACGTATGTGGTCACGTCTTCTATATCACATAAGAAGAAATTTGGTAAACTAAGCTAATACTATAGCACTTTCACTTTAGATTATATGAACTAGTATCCGGATGGCAACGGGGCAGGGTCTCGTCCAAACCTCACCTCGTCCCGCATGCTCACCCTGCCTTACCTTAGATTGGGTAGGGCAGGCCAACTTTTTGTCCCATTTAATTTTTATTTTATTTTTTTCACATTTTCAAAGTTTCGAGTTATGTTATTATTAGAGAATAAAATGCAAATTCAAAATGAGTTTTTAATGGATGAATTGTCTAGAAATAAAATTATTTTTAATTATATTTATATATTTTTCTTCACGGGGTGGGTGCCCCGCCTCACCAACTCGTTCGCGGCAAGCTTTTTGTCCCATTTGGAGTAGGACGAATTGGATTTTTTTGCCGTCACTAAATTGCTGAAATGAGAAGGCAACTGCCACATGGTGACCTTGTCTCCTTCACTGGGTTTTGACTTTTAGTCATTGTTGACGATAATATTGCAGAAAAAAAAAATACAAGATATTGCAGAAGAAAAAATAAACACGCATTATTCAAAATCAATTTTTATTATATATATATATCATCAGCATAATAGACAACTAAACTATTATAGCATTGAAAAAGGAAATTCAGCTCAACTGAGAGTCCCACAAATTGTTCTTTTTTCTTCTTTTTTGTCATTTTTCTGTTTAATCTTCAACAATATATTCCTTTCTGCCTTTCCTTCTCTCTCTCTCTCTCTCTACATCTGTCAATGAAATCGCACAAAAGTAAAACCCAGCATTTTTATTTTCTGGACCACTACCCCTTCCTTTCATATTAATCCTCTTTTTGTGAATTCACTTTTGAATCGGAAATTATGGGATTGCTCATTTCTTTTGTAACTCAAGAGATTTCGATGGGTTAACCTCTCACTCATTTATTTTCTGTAGGTATGTTTTCTCTTTACCACCATTTTAACTAAGCATTAATTTCATAATATATCTCTCTCGCACGCGCGCGCGCACACACACATATGCATGCATGTTTCTGTGTGAATCTGAATTCATATATTAAAGAATGGACCAAATAGGTGAAACTTTGGGGTTTGGATTTCAGGGCAAGAGTAGAAATAGAGAGAGGAGCAAGAACTATAGCGGAGCTATTGAGAGAGAGAATGGATGGCTTTGGTCGCGTGATCAGAAGAAAGACTCTAGCTGAACGGCTAGGATTGAAGAATATTGGGTGCTGTGGAAGCACATGGGGCCTCCGCCCAACCTCCGTAAGTGAACGTGATGACGATGAACAAGAGTATGGCCCAAATGAACCACAAATTGAAGTAATAAGTGTAAACCACGCGCCTCCGGAAAACGAGGTAACCCCCGAGTGCATCAGTCATTCTCCGGCGGTGTCAGGGATGAACTTGGCGGCAGCTTTGGCCGCGGAACGCCACCTCAGGGCAGCGCTAGATTCGGATAATGGAGGAATTGACCCAGGCCCAAGCCCAGAAAGGCCCAGTAACAATGAATGGTACGATGGAACTGCAGGAACCGCACCTAGGACCTCATTCAGGGTGTCTTTGATGAGACTACTGGAAGAAACGGATGGCTGGGATGAAGAGGTGAAGAAAGAGGAAACAGGAGGACGACTAGAAGGTCGATGTGGTGATTCAGTGTGCTGCGTGTGCATGGGAAGGAAAAAAGATGCAGCATTTATACCATGTGGGCACACTTTTTGCAGAATTTGTTCAAGAGAGTTGTGGTTGAATCGTGGTACTTGTCCCCTTTGCAACCGTCTGATTCTCGAAATTCTCGATATTTACTGAGATCAGCCAGATTGATTCTTGAGGTTTGTGATAGATTTGAATCAAACTATGGTCATGAATTTTATGACAATGTGGAATTCACTCATACGAATTTTAAGTCCGAATTGATTGATACTGTAACAGG